>NC_056732.1:302473423-302655923 GCF_019279795.1 Protopterus annectens | reverse complement strand
ATTGGGGGTGGTGTAGCATTCTCTCATAATTGTAAGTGAGAGGTTCAGTATGTTGGAGTTTCTAGTGAGTGTATTCACTATTTGGTTAAGGTTGTTTGTATTTACAAAATCCAGAGTCTCTGTACCTGTAGATTTGAGGCTGTGTAGGATTCCAGGCCTATAGAGGGGAAATTAAAGTCTCCTATGAGCAGGGTGTTAGGTTGGATGGTAAGCGTCTCCAGCAGCTCCAAGTATACATTGTGAAGTACTTGGGACATGGAGGGTGACCTGTAGCTGGCTTGGATATTATATGGGATTTTGTCTATGGTGGTCTGCACATGGTGGAACTTCAGTATGTCATCCTGTTTGACCACCCTAGAGGTATACTTTTTATTGATGTATATTGAGACACCTCCTCTTTAAGCCCTTTTCTGTACAGCCACTGGTCTAAAAGTGTGGAAGGCACTGAAATCTTTGTGCTGCCAGGGTACTCTCTGCTTCTTTAAACCAAGTCTCGTTAACTGCACAGATATATTATCAAGTATGAGGAGGGCTTGGAGGGAGTTTCGTTTTTTTTGTTTAGGCTCCTGGCATTGAGCAGTAACACCTTGAGGCTCAGTTGAATTGATTCTGTTCTGCCTGTAGGTTTGTCAATTTGGCATTGCCTAAAAAAGGCACTATGTGGTAGATAAGGTTTTAGCCAGTATTTGAAAGCCTAGAGGGAAGAGGAGCAGATCATCCTTGCCAAAGCAATATAGTCTGTTAACCATGTCCTCCCAAGCTGAAAATTATTGGATGCACTTAGAATGACATCAGAAAGACAGCCAGTTGTTGAAATCAGTAATTTTTGCCTTATTGTGACATCATCCTCGGTGATGGTAATACACTGTTCGATGCTAGGCTCATACCAGCCTGAGACACATAGTCTGAAAAGTCCATAATGTCTCTCTTAATATAGTTCAGGGAGGTACATCTCAAGTTAATTACACATTTACACGGGCTATAATAGAATTTTACTGGTACCTGTGGCATGCATGTGTGATTTGGCAGATTCTGGCTCCAAATAAGCAACTAACAGTTATCTTCTTGTTCATCCTGGTTAGTTGGCCATGCATATATCTTACAGTGGAGTCCCATGTGATGAGAGTCCTGGAAACTCTGTTTGCTTGCCGTAGGGGATTAGTGTTTGGGGCAATACCTAGTATGACAGTATGTGTGGTGTTAGGTGTTGTTTTTTCTGAGTGCCTTTGGACTTGCTGAAGCATAGCTTTGACAAAAATGTCATCTAGGCAAGCTTTGTTGGTTAGGAATATTGCTTTTAAGTGCTTCAGCATACGTTAGTCTATGTGTGTGTTATGTACTATGTGAGATGGGTGTTGTGTGCATGGTCTCGACAACCTGATGCGCACTTGTATGTGAGAGTTTAGCTTCCAGTGTCATTGTGTAAGTAAAGCTCTCGCATACTGGGTTTGCTTCTTTAAGGATTAAGTGGTTGTTAGTAAACATGAGACAATTGCTACATTGTGCCAAGGTACCCCTATCCACCAAGCTGGCTACAGAGAAGTTAGGAAATTTTACATTCATGCTGTCTAGTCCTTAGATTTGTGAGCTCCAAGGGGGTGGTGTATTGGGGTTGTAAAGCTATTAAGTGTGCTTTATCAGAGCAGATTATGCTAAACAGTACTAAATACTAACTTTAATGTTTACACAATACTGAATTCAACTAAATCTGTAGATATTGCCACGTGACTTCCATCTAGCTGCTCTAAGCTTGTTGGCGGACAGGGTATTTGTGTTATGTTGCTACTTTACAAGGTACAGTTTTATGAACTGTTCTTTCTAGGTGTTTGCTACTGTACATGGCATGCTAACCCATGCAAACTCAAAAAATTTCTAGTAGCACTGAAAAACTGACTAATAAGCCCTCTGGTCAATAAAATGACTACACTATGAGTAATTTTGTGTATTTCCCATCTCTGATAGACCAGGCAAACACCTCCTGCCACAAGATGAATAAACCCAGTCCTCCTAATGTAAAAAAAAACACAGTAGAAGAGACCCACAATGGAAATGCTACAACAAACCACTTAAACAACTAGCTGGAAATCCCTTGCTGAATGCAATTTCAAAACTGTCTTAAAACAGTAACAGTATCAGGAAAAACATTTTGTTTTCATACAAAAAAAATCAGCAAAATGCACATATGGAAACAGTAGTGATCAATCAAAATAACTTAAAGTGTGATTTAGCAATCAAAGGAACTTAACTTTGCTTGGATGGCACTGTATACATATAAAACACTACTTGAATGCAGACTAGGACTCCATGCTGGTTAGCTAGGTGGGCACTCATATCAGGGATGTATGGAAAACAGTGGTTGGGGAGAGTACATAAATAGCTTATACAACAGTCTATAGCAGTGAAAGAGGGGAAAGAGGGACTTTGGAAATCAAATTATCTTAAAAGGTTGAGGCCACAGACACAGCCTTATTTTAAAACAACACCAACAATAAGGATGATAGGGCTGGGTTCCAACTGACTCTTCTCAGCAGTGCTTACTGGCAATCAGACAACTTCACCAGCTACAGCAAAGATACTTTTCAATGTCTTACTGTTCCTCCAACATGGCTAAAAAAAAATATGTCAAAGCAAAGTCCTTGCCAGGAGTATAGGCTCATTCATGACCATGGGATTGATAAGTTCAGTCTCTAATTTCATGAACTTTAATCATAATTTTACTTAGGAATGGAGTCCATTCCCGTCATGGTATTAGAAACCCAAAGACTTGGAGAAATTAAACAGTTAGATAAATATTTTAGAGGGACTCTGCATCTTTATCAATGTTGGGGCTTGCCATTGACCTCCTTGATATCTAAATATACTAGCTCTAAGTTCAGGGTAACTCAAGGATGAAAAACTTATTAAAAAAAGCCTCCTCTTCCCATTTCTTTGAGTGGTGTGACCTTGAATTCAGTAAAAAATGTCACACATACTGAGACATTGACAACATAAGCAGGCAGCCATTTAGCAGTAATGCTAGGTTCTTGACAAAACAGATTTTAACAAACCATAGAGAAGCTGAACTGCCTTCCACTCCTGTACTTTAGTGTGGGCCCCTAACTCCCCTGCTGAAGTCTGTGTAACTGAATGCAAGCCCAAAATGTATTTATTTATATTATTAACTAGGGTAGAACATTGATCAGTAATAACACATTTCATGCTCAACTCTGGATTGTGGAAGGATAAGAAATAACTCAGACACATTTAGCTTTGACTTACATTGTATAGCATATCTACAAAATATAGCAGTTTAATATTGAATAAAATGGTATACTCTTCTCTCACTTCCTTCTGAGTTTTTGACTCACTGAAGGATTGCCTGATATCCCTCATTTGACTGGTGGGCCACAACATTTCTGGGATTCTGAACATTTGAGTGCTTTTTATTGTCTGGGGAAATAGTCCTTGGGAGCAAAAAGTCAGGAAATTGTAACCTGTTGTTAGTGCAAAACTCTGCACAGGCCATCTCTTGTGTGCTCTTCTTGTCACACTTGAGCTCATCAACTGCTTACTCCATGCCTGGGCAGATGTGAGCAAATACAGGCTACAATATGCTGGAGCTATGTCAAGGATGGTGTCTCCCTCTCTGAATTCATCTAAGAGTGAGGTTTAAAACTACATAAGTAGATTTGTGTAAGACAACATAACTATGAAGTAGACCAGAAACACAATAACAGTATTACACTAGGCTATTGGCCCTATGGCCCTTACAAGCCTAGCCAAGTTCTACTCTTATTTCCATGATCAGCACCTATTGCTCCTGTCCAAGAGGGAAACAGGTGGAACCTCCAGGGTGAATTTACGGTTACCCATCCAGTCATCCAAACTGTATTTGAAGAGGGCCAATGAGGTGCTTTGTTTGACATGAAGTGAGAGTCTGTTCCAAAGGTGTGGTAACCGCTGGGAGAAAAATCTGTCTCTCCAGCAGTTTCTGTTAATGTAGCATACCAGGTTAAGGTCTTTAGAGCAAGTAATCTGTGTACCATTTGACTTGCACATATGCAGCATTTCCAATAAAGCAGGGTCCAAGATTGCCTTATATGCAAGGCAGAGATTGCCTCTGAGTAGTCTGTATGAAACAGAATAAAGTGACAGTGATTTCAGACAATCCATGTAAGACACATGCTGAAGAACTTAAATTTTCCTTGTGAGGAGCCTTTGTGGTATCTCCAATTGCTGCAGGTGCTTGGAAAGGTACATACCAAATGGGGCGTTGTACTCAATTATTGGCCTGATGAGAGAAGAGTACAGGGAGGTTATAACTTCTTTTTTTCTGGAGTCAGAGCCCTTATGTATGATATGAGCAACATGGAATGCCCTTCTTACCACTGTGGAGACATGGTGATCAAAGGTAAGGTTGCTGTTAACCTGTGTGCCCATGTCTCTTACCACTGAGTGACTACTTAGGGTTTTGCTATTGATGTGGTAGTTAGCAAGAACATTGCTCTTACTGAAAGGGATGATAATACATGTTTTTTGCATTGAGTTTAAGGCCATGGCTCTGGCACCAATCATGTGTTTATGTGAGACCCTCTTGTAGGATGTTAACATCATTTGGAGATTCTATGACCGCTCTCAGTTTGCAGTCATTAGCAAACTTTGTCAGCCACAGACCCTTAGTTTTTGCTTGTACTTTGGAGAAATAGTTTCCAAACAGCAGAGGTTCCAGTACTGATCCCCGTGGAACACCTCTGGTTACAGGTCTGCTGTTAGAGCTAGATTCTGCTATCTTGACAGTATGTGTTCAATCAGTGAGACAGTTAGCAACCTATCTAATGATATAAGGGTTGATACCTAGCTGAGTGAGTTTGTCAATGATGCCTGAATGGGGAATAGTGTCAAAAGCCTTTGCTAAGTCTGCTTAGGCTGTATGCACAGATTTCCCCTCATCCAGGGCCTTGTTGACTGTTTCGAAGAAGTCCATCAGGTTTAACAGGCATGATCTCCCTTAGACAAATCCAAACCAAGTAAGGTCAAGTGTTTGGAGATTACCTATATCTTTGTTAATAAGGTCCATGATGATTTGCTCTATGACCTTGCAGATAAGGCTAGTCAAGCTGATAGTCTTTAGTTCCCAGGGTCAGCGGAAGTACCACCTTTGTGCAAGGGAATACCAGTATATATATATATATATATATATATATATATATATATATATATATATATATATATAAATACAATAATATATAATATATAATAATGAATTGGTGCTAATTGATTGTTTAGGTAGGGGGTGTTTTAGTATAAATGTGATTACACTTGCACTGTTAATCTGTCTGAAGAAGTTTGGTGATATCTACCAAATGAAAGCACTTACTATGTATTATACAATAAAATCTTGGAATTTCAGTCTACGTGGCATTTTTTATCCATGTCATGGGACATGTGTGCCGGTGACAGGGGAGTGAAGTTTTCTCAGAACCTTTCAACCAACAGGTTAGTTATGTCCACAGATTCATTATATGTGGTATCATTAACTACCAGTTCGGCACAAATCTGGGCCTTTCCTTTTAGGTTATGGATGTAACTAAAGAATGTCTTATGGTTGTCCTTAGTTGAGGAAGCTAATTTGGATTTGTAGTTTGCTTTGGAGGACTTCACAAGAAGTCTTATTTGCTTGTTTAAGCTGAGGAGGGAGTGTTTTGCAGTTATACAGGTGTTTGTATGAAGCAATGGTGTAGAACTTGGCATAGCTGCCAGTTCCATCTGAGGGGGGGGGGAGGTGCAGTGATGGTATTTATACTATCACGTAAGAGGTTAAAATCTGCTTTGGAGAAGTTTTTTAGTTTAGCTACTGCTGCTGGGGGGGCAGGTGTGATAATTACTTTGAATGAGACTGATTTGTGGTCAGATCTCACCAGGGAAGACCTCACAGTGGGGGGTGCTACAGTGATCCCCCATATTGGTAAGCACCAGATCTAGGATGTTGGCACCCCTTGTGGGAGTGTCAACCAGCTAGTCCAGGGCATTGGAGTTAATGAAGTCGAGAAACCTTTGGGCAAGTGAGTTTGAGCACAAGTAATTTACCCAGTCAATGGATGGGTAGTTAAAGTGAAACATAGCATGTCAGTTAGACTGTACGCTAAAATTATATTAATATTTACACTATATGTACAAAATACACAGTTTAAATACTTGGGATCAACAGTTCAGAGTAATTGTGAGTGTAGAAGAGAAGTGAAGAGAGTACAGGCAGTATGGAGAAGAGTGTCAGGAGTGATTCATGACAGACGGGTACCAGTAAGAGTGAAAGGGAGGGTCTACAAGAGGGAAGTAAGACCAGCTATGTGATATCAGTTGGTGATGGTGGCATTGACAAAAAGGCAGTAGTCAGAGCTGGAGGTGGCGGAATTAAAAATGTTAAGATTTGCATTGGGTGTGACAAGGATGGACATGATTAGGAATCAGTATATTAGAGGGTCAGCTCAGGCTGGACGGTTTGGAGACAAAGCCAGAGTGGCAAGATTGCATTGGTTTGGACATGTGCTGAGGAAGGATACTGGGTATACTGGGAAAAGGATGCTAAGGATGGAGCTGCCAGGTAAAAGGAAAAGAGGAAGGCCTAAGATAAGGTTTATGGATGCGGTGAGATAGGAGATGCAGGTGGTTGGTGTGAGAGAGCAAGATGCAGAGGACAGGAAGAAATAGAAACAGATGATCTGCTGTGGCAACCCCTAACCGGGAAAAGCCGAAAGAAGAAGACAAAGATGTACAAAATATACAGTAGTTAAAACTTGTCATGGAAAGTTATTCTAAGTAAAACTTGTGAAGATGTTACCATCTTGGGTTAATGTTAAAGTAAGATGTTTACTTAGTGTCCCTAACGCATGTAGTGATAGATATGGGACATACAGTATACCTATCTAGATCTAAGGAGAGAAACCTCATCTGTCACATAAAACATGTTAGAGGGATAAGTATGCATCTCAAAGATTACTCCTTCTCAGAAACAGATTCCCCATTCATGTGAAACAGAGCTCTTCTCCAAGCCTTTTCAAACACAGTTTGGACCACTGGGCAGGAAATCCCAAATTCAACCCAGGCTTGTCACCTGTGGCCCTTATAGACAGGGGCAGTTTGTAGATGCCCTAAGTCACAGGCATATGCATAAGTTGTGCTTGTCCATGAGCACTGATAATTGGGAAAAAGGCTGTAGGAACATTAGCCTAGTAACTTCCTAAGATCCTATGAGATGCTAATAAGCTAGTTGCAGTGATTATCATGTCATGTGGAAGACACATTAAAGAGATTTCAGTTTGCCACAGACTTTATATGAAGTTTAGACTACATTTCCTGGCTGTGCGTTATTTGTTATCCCGTCTGAGATGATAACTTGTCACTGGAGAAAATAACTGTGACAACTGAATAAACAGATCTGCAGTGAAATAATATTTTTACTGTAAGAAGTTTCAATGTATGGAACTACAAGTGTTTATTTCACAAATGAGATACAGCAAGGCTGCTATCACCATGGTATTTTTCATTACATATAACTGGCATAAAACTGGAGAATTTGGATCCAGAAATTTAATTTTTCACTGCAGGTAGATTAGTTGAGAAATGTAAGAAGATTCGGAGTGTAGCAGTCCTGCATGTTGTTGGGAAGAAGCCATAAAGGCATTTAATACTTTTTCCTTAACAAATAGGAAGACAAAAATGACAGTAATTCAAGATAAACACAGTAATTATTGCCTGCCCAGAAAGAAGGTCCTGTAGAGACTGTAGATCCATATGTCACTGACTTGAAGAATGGAGCAAAGAATGCAAGTTTGGTGAGCTGAATGATTCCTTTATAAGAGATAAGACTAATTTGTGGCATGGGATGATGCAAGTTGCAGTCTGTTAAGAGTAACAGACTTGACATTATCAAAAGATTTGTGCAGAACAGGTAAAATAACTATTAAACAATTAAAAGCATTAACTGCTGAAAGATGTGTAAGATATGTGAGTCCATTAATAAAGCAAAGATGAGAAATAGAGGCAGGATGTGTGTAAAAATATTGTCTGTGAAAGAGAAAGAGTAAACCATGAGGCAATGCATTTTAACAAGGAAGGATTCTAAATAGAGGTGCATAAAGTAAAGGAAATGCTGAAAGGAAACCAGTAGCACTTGAAATACTACCATTAAAGCTTGCTGTGTGACTCCTAAGTATTACAGGCAGTGTCTAACTTTTAATCAAGCTTGTAATTTCTGAGCTAGGAAAGGGCATCTTACTAAAATGCATATTCTTTTGAAACCACTTGCTTATATTCATGTTGTTGAACAGAAATAAGAACACCAATTGTGTAGGTACTGTTAAAGTAAAAAGGTGTGATACTATGAAATCTGAAAATGTACCAGAGACTTTAAAACATGGATGCAAACTAGAGTGTTGTAGATTAACTAAATGAAGAATAGCCAAAAGTCAAGTAAACAGAAAAAAGGCAGAAGACAGTGGCTCCAGAAGACAAAAAGCAGAATACTCCACAAAAATAGCGTATAAAACCTTTAATTACCGCTTTCATCGACTGACTTCCTCAGAATGCTCAATACAAGAAAAACACTCCCTTAAATACACACTCAAACTAATTAGTAATTAATCAATTATTAATTAAAACAATATTGAATGTTCCAAAAATTCATTTTAAAAAGGAAGACAAGAATAAATCATGATGTTTATCAATACATAACTTCCTATACTTTAAAAAACATTTTACATTTATTGTTTCATTTAAACCAGGCGGTTGATCTGCTTTCAACTTAATCTGCCATAAGGTCTCTCTTTGTTCAAGATAATTCTTGAAATCACCTGCCCTTAAGTCCTGTTTGCAAACCTCCACCACTGAAAAAACTAATTTCTTAAAGTTTAAACAGATGGTAGAATGTTTAAATAGTACACTGTTAGAATCTTTTGTCTTTATATTATATAAATGCTCTTTAATACGTGTCCCCAAACTCCTGGTGGTCATGCCCACATAAAATGCGGGACAGGCTGTACACAGAGCAATATAAACAACACCAGAGGTGTTGCAAGTAAAGTACCCTGGAACCTCCAGGATTTTGTCTACTGTGATGACTGAAATGAATGAACCTATAGAAATATACCTACAAATTTTACAATTGTGACAGCAAAACATTCCTTTTTTAACAGTATTAATTTTACTGGTGGAGACCTTGTCATGTTCAAGCAGTTTCTTTATGTTGCAGTTATTTCGAAAAACAAAGTTTGGTTTATTACCAACCACCTTAAGTATGTCATTATTTCCCTGTATAATTCTCCAATTTTTTTCTAAAACAGCCTTAATACAGCTAGCATCGGTGTTCATGGCCAAAGAGCAAACTAATCCAAGGTCTACAGAACTAGATTCAACCTTATTAACAATGTCGGTCTGTAATTTATTTAAAATAGCTGGATAGTGTGTTTGATGTTTATTTAAAATCTCATTTCCACTATCAGTCACTAACTTCTCATCATATCCCCTATTCACAAAAAGGGACGCAATAAAAATAAATTCTTGTATTAAATCCTCAGGTCTACTAGTCATCCGACAAGCTCTGATATATTGGCCTCTAGGGATGTTTTTAATTGTATGCTTTGGATGGTTACTTTGATTGTGTAAATAACTGTTTGTGAAGGTTTGTTTCCGAAAAATCTTACTATGGAACCTATTGTCACTATCATCCCACCAAAGACATACATCAAGAAAGTTAATGTTTAAACCAATATTACCTTTAGTGAATTTTAAATAATTAGATGATAAATTGACATCCTTAAAAAATTCATCTACTGTGTCATTGTTTCCTTCTATAATAAAAATTAAATCATCTATAAACCTGGAATAGAATACAATTTTAAACTTATTACTAAATTGAGACAAATGTTCAATTTCCCACCATGCCATCACTGTATTAGCGTAGGCTGGTGCAGCCGGGGAGCCCATTGCTACCCCTCTGATCTGTTGGAAATATTGGTTTTTAAATAGAAAATAATTATTTTCTAATATTATTTCCAAAAAATTACAAATAGTTGATGTTGTGTTGTTGGAAAAAACAGTACTATTTAATAAATAACACCGTACAGCTTCTACACCTTCATCATGGGGTATACAAGTATATAATGACACTACTTCCAGGGTGAAAATAATATGTTTCTTAGGGTTAAAAATTCCTTTCTCTTGAAAATTCCTAAGTTTTTGTAAAAAATGCCAAGAATCTTTGACATAGGAATCACACTTAGATATTAGTGGCCCTAAACAAGCATCTAAAACTAAGGAAATTCCTTCAGTGATAGAGTGAGGAGCAGAGACTATAGGACGAAAAGGGGGGTCAGTCAATTGTTTGTGTGTTTTGGGTATTCCAAAAAAGACCCCTATTTTAGGATACTCAACTGTACAGAAGTTGTATAATTCAATACTAATGTCACCTGACATTAATGCTTCATAAAGATGAGAGTTAATGAAGCGGTATGATTTGTGGATGTCAAAAATAGTAACTTCTTTGTATTCATTTAAATTTCCCAATATATTTAACATATTAGTATCATAAACATCCTGCTCCATAATAACAATATTAGAACCTTTATCACTTTTCATAAATCTATAATGTCCTGCTAAGGCTCTAAGATTTTCTACTGCTGTCCTTTCAGATTTTGTAAGGTTGTCAGTAAAATAATTTCTGGTATTAAACAATTTGCTAATATCAGCAATACAAATTTCTTCAAAGACTTTTATCGTGTGATGTAATTTAGGAGTGTAGCTTGAAGGTTTAATTAAGCTGTTATTAGTGGACTTTAAACCATGCATCACATATGTTAAATTAATTTTTCTAGTAAATTTTTTTATATCAACTACCGTTCTACTGTAGCTACCCCTACTACATGGTACAAAATTCAAGCCATATTTTAACACATTTATTTCAGTGTCACTAAACGTATGTTTAGATAGATTAATGACATTAAAACATTCATTAAATTCATTTATATTTCGTCCTCTGACGAGTTTGACCCCAAAAAAGTTTTACTACGTGTCAAAACAGTACTCTTGCTGGTGTTACTATGATTATTTATTGGTAATTTTTTGTTTTGTGCAACCTCTTTACTTGTAGCATTGAGTTTAAAAGTACCATTGTTTTCCTTCCTTTTGTTACGAACACCTTCTTCACTACTGACACCAGTTGGTTCATTGTCTAAAACAATGTCATTCTCCTCATTATCAAACACTGCATTACTTTGATAGACATCTTGTATTAAACATTCAGTGTAAACATCTCTATCAAAATTAAAGGCTGCACCTGTATTATAATTAACATGTGAAGCCGAAGCTTTCTCATTATTAAAATGTTTATCAGAAGTGAACACTGTTTGTTTTTTATATTTATTTTCACTTCCATTAAAAACTCGTGTATTAACAGCAAAATTGTCATAAGCCTTTTTACTTTTATAAGCGGCAATGTCCCGGTTTAATTTCTGTTGCTTTCTATTTGTTACATCAAGAGAATGCTGTTGTACTTCCTTTGTAGCTCGTTGAAAAAATGTCCGGTAGTTTTCTTCACTGGAACTACCGCTTAACTGTTTCTCAAGATCAATAATTTCATTTTTCAAAAACCCCATCTTCTGTTTGTTGTTTTCTATTAACAGTTTAAGAAAATATAAACTGGCTTCATTAAAGAAAGCAACTAAGGTATTAAACATTGTGCTTCCCAAACTGACACTGTTTGGGCATTTGAAAAACCTCAGACCTTTCGGCACTATGCCGAGTTCAATACAGTACTTGAAATAACAGTTTTCTAAATGAAGCGACTTGTACCTTTTTAACAGTTTAGTTAAATTTTCCTGTTCACCACTCGATGGCCCTTGATGAAAAGGTTCGGAGCATTGTCGTGTAGAAAGAAAAGGATTTTCTTCTTGGTTTAATAACTGCTGACAACCCATGGTTTTCTTATCACAAGCGGAAAATGGCAAACGTCTCTTTGCTTCTCGTTCGTGTAGTGTAGCTTTATCCTGGGCGGGGCTTCCGACCTCAAGCACGGTTTCAAGTTCCTGTTCAAACCCCATAGGACTGGAGACCTGGACTACATTATCGGACCCATTGGATCTGGCCAACAAGGTTTTTAAAGATCCTCGAATGTCTAATAAAGTCGCTAATAACAGATTGTTCAATTTTTCAGTTTCTGACAATGGTGTTGGATGAATAGTCATATTCATCAGAGAATCATCGGCCACTTCTGCCATGCTGGCTGAGTAAAACAATTAAATGAAGAATAGCCAAAAGTCAAGTAAACAGAAAAAAGGCAGAAGACAGTGGCTCCAGAAGACAAAAAGCAGAATACTCCACAAAAATAGCGTATAAAACCTTTAATTACCGCTTTCATCGACTGACTTCCTCAGAATGCTCAATACAAGAAAAACACTCCCTTAAATACACACTCAAACTAATTAGTAATTAATCAATTATTAATTAAAACAATATTGAATGTTCCAAAAATTCATTTTAAAAAGGAAGGCAAAAATAAATCATGATGTTTATCAATACATAACTTCCTATACTTTAAAAAACATTTTACATTTATTGTTTCATTTAAACCAGGCGATTGATCTGCTTTCAACTTAATCTGCCATAAGGTCTCTCTTTGTTCAAGATAATTCTTGAAATCACCTGCCCTTAAGTCCTGTTTGCAAACCTCCACCACTGAAAAAACTAATTTCTTAAAGTTTAAACAGATGGTAGAATGTTTAAATAGTACACTGTTAGAATCTTTTGTCTTTATATTATATAAATGCTCTTTAATACGTGTCCCCAAACTCCTGGTGGTCATGCCCACATAAAATGCGGGACAGGCTGTACACAGAGCAATATAAACAACACCAGAGGTGTTGCAAGTAAAGTACCCTGGAACCTCCAGGATTTTGTCTACTGTGATGACTGAAATGAATGAACCTATAGAAATATACCTACAAATTTTACAATTGTGACAGCAAAACATTCCTTTTTTAACAGTATTAATTTTACTGGTGGAGACCTTGTCATGTTCAAGCAGTTTCTTTATGTTGCAGTTATTTCGAAAAACAAAGTTTGGTTTATTACCAACCACCTTAAGTATGTCATTATTTCCCTGTATAATTCTCCAATTTTTTTCTAAAACAGCCTTAATACAGCTAACATCGGTGTTCATGGCCAAAGAGCAAACTAATCCAAGGTCTACAGAACTAGATTCAACCTTATTAACAATGTCGGTCTGTAATTTATTTAAAATAGCTGGATAGTGTGTTTGATGTTTATTTAAAATCTCATTTCCACTATCAGTCACTAACTTCTCATCATATCCCTATTCACAAAAAGGGACCTTAATAAAAATAAATTCTTGTATTAAATCCTCAGGTCTACTAGTCATCCGACAAGCTCTGATATATTGGCCTCTAGGGATGTTTTTAATTGTATGCTTTGGATGGTTACTTTGATTGTGTAAATAACTGTTTGTGAAGGTTTGTTTCCGAAAAATCTTACTATGGAACCTATTGTCACTATCATCCCACCAAAGACATACATCAAGAAAGTTAATGTTTAAACCAATATTACCTTTAGTGAATTTTAAATAATTAGATGACAAATTGACATCCTTAAAAAATTCATCTACTGTGTCATTGTTTCCTTCTATAATAAAAATTAAATCATCTATAAACCTGGAATAGAATACAATTTTAAATTTATTACTAAATTGAGACAAATGTTCAATTTCCCACCATGCCATCACTGTATTAGCGTAGGCTGGTGCAGCCGGGGAGCCCATTGCTACCCCTCTGATCTGTTGGAAATATTGTTTTTTAAATAGAAAATAATTATTTTCTAATATTGTGGAACACCTCTGGTTACAGGTCTGCTGTTAGAGCTAGATTCTGCTATCTTGACAGTATGTGTTCAATCAGTGAGACAGTTAGCAACCTATCTAATGATATAAGGGTTGATACCTAGCTGAGTGAGTTTGTCAATGATGCCTGAATGGGGAATAGTGTCAAAAGCCTTTGCTAAGTCTGCTTAGGCTGTATGCACAGATTTCCCCTCATCCAGGGCCTTGTTGACTGTTTCGAAGAAGTCCATCAGGTTTAACAGGCATGATCTCCCTTAGACAAATCCAAACCAAGTAGGGTCAAGTGTTTGGAGATTACCTATATCTTTGTTAATAAGGTCCATGATGATTTGCTCTATGACCTTGCAGATAAGGCTAGTCAAGCTGATAGTCTTTAGTTCCCAGGGTCAGCGGAAGTACCACCTTTGTGCAAGGGAATACCAGTATATATATTTATATATATATATATATATATATATATATATATATATATATATATATATTTAAATACAATAATATATAATATATAATAATGAATTGGTGCTAATTGTTTAGGTAGGGTGTGTTTTAGTATAAATGTGATTACACTTGCACTGTTAATCTGTCTGAAGAAGTTTGGTGATATCTACCAAATGAAAGCACTTACTATGTATTATACAATAAAATCTTGGAATTTCAGTCTACGTGGCATTTTTTATCCATGTCATGGGGTATGTGTGCCGGTGACAGGGGAGTGAAGTTTTCTCAGAACCTTTCAACCAACAGGTTAGTTATGTCCACAGATTCATTATATGTGGTATCATTAACTACCAGTTCGGCACAAATCTGGGCCTTTCCTTTTAGGTTATGGATGTAACTAAAGAATGTCTTATGGTTGTCCTTAGTTGAGGAAGCTAATTTGGATTTGTAGTTTGCTTTGGAGGACTTCACAAGAAGTCTTATTTGCTTGTTTAAGCTGAGGAGGGAGTGTTTTGCAATTATACAGGTGTTTGTATGAAGCAATGGTGTAGAACTTGGCATAGCTGCCAGTTCCATCTGAGGGGGGGGGGAGGTGCAGTGATGGTATTTATACTATCACGTAAGAGGTTAAAATCTGCTTTGGAGAAGTTTTTTAGTTTAGCTACTGCTGCTGGGGGGGGCAGGTGTGATAATTACTTTGAATGAGACTGATTTGTGGTCAGATCTCACCAGGGAAGACCTCACAGTGGGGGGTGCTACAGTGATCCCCCATATTGGTAAGCACCAGATCTAGGATGTTGGCACCCCTTGTGGGAGTGTCAACCAGCTAGTCCAGGGCATTGGAGTTAATGAAGTCGAGAAACCTTTGGGCAAGTGAGTTTGAGCACAAGTAATTTACCCAGTCAATGGATGGGTAGTTAAAGTGAAACATAGCATGTCAGTTAGACTGTACGCTAAAATTATATTAATATTTACACTATATGTACAAAATACACAGTTTAAATACTTGGGATCAACAGTTCAGAGTAATTGTGAGTGTGGAAGAGAAGTGAAGAGAGTACAGGCAGTATGGAGAAGAGTGTCAGGAGTGACTCGTGACAGACGGGTACCAGTAAGAGTGAAAGGGAGGGTCTACAAGAGGGAAGTAAGACCAGCTATGTGATATCAGTTGGTGATGGTGGCATTGACAAAAAGGCAGTAGTCAGAGCTGGAGGTGGCGGAGTTAAAAATGTTAAGATTTGCATTGGGTGTGACAAGGATGGACATGATTAGGAATCAGTATATTAGAGGGTCAGCTCAGGCTGGACGGTTTGGAGACAAAGCCAGAGTGGCAAGATTGCATTGGTTTGGACATGTGCTGAGGAAGGATACTGGGTATACTGGGAAAAGGATGCTAAGGATGGAGCTGCCAGGTAAAAGGAAAAGAGGAAGGCCTAAGATAAGGTTTATGGATGCGGTGAGATAGGAGATGCAGGTGGTTGGTGTGAGAGAGCAAGATGCAGAGGACAGGAAGAAATAGAAACAGATGATCTGCTGTGGCAACCCCTAACCGGGAAAAGCCGAAAGAAGAAGACAAAGATGTACAAAATATACAGTAGTTAAAACTTGTCATGGAAAGTTATTCTAAGTAAAACTTGTGAAGATGTTACCATCTTGGGTTAATGTTAAAGTAAGATGTTTACTTAGTGTCCCTAAAGCATGTAGTGATAGATATGGGACATACAGTATACCTATCTAGATCTAAGGAGAGAAACCTCATCTGTCACATAAAACATGTTAGAGGGATAAGTATGCATCTCAAAGATTACTCCTTCTCAGAAACAGATTCCCCATTCATGTGAAACAGAGCTCTTCTCCAAGCCTTTTCAAACACAGTTTGGACCACTGGGCAGGAAATCCCAAATTCACCCCAGGCTTGTCACCTGTGGCCCTTATAGACAGGGGCAGTTTGTAGATGCCCTAAGTCACAGGCATATGCATAAGTTGTGCTTGTCCATGAGCACTGATAATTGGGAAAAAAGGCTGTAGGAACATTAGCCTAGTAACTTCCTAAGATCCTATGAGATGCTAATAAGCTAGTTGCAGTGATTATCATGTCATGTGGAAGACACATTAAAGAGATTTCAGTTTGCCACAGACTTTATATGAAGTTTAGACTACATTTCCTGGCTGTGTGTTATTTGTTATCCCGTCTGAGATGATAACTTGTCACTGGAGAAAATAACTGTGACAACTGAATAAACAGATCTGCAGTGAAATAATATTTTTACTGTAAGAAGTTTCAATGTATGGAACTACAAGTGTTTATTTCACAAATGAGATACAGCAAGGCTGCTATCACCATGGTATTTTTCATTACATATAACTTTGGCATAAAACTGGAGAATTTGGATCCAGAAATTTAATTTTTCACTGCAGGTAGATTAGTTGAGAAATGTAAGAAGATTCGGAGTGTAGCAGTCCTGCATGTTGTTGGGAAGAAGCCATAAAGGCATTCAATACTTTTTCCTTAACAAATAGGAAGACAAAAATGACAGTAATTCAAGATAAACACAGTAATTATTGCCTGCCCAGAAAGAAGGTCCTGTAGAGACTGTAGATCCATATGTCACTGACTTGAAGAATGGAGCAAAGAATGCAAGTTTGGTGAGCTGAATGATTCCTTTATAAGAGATAAGACTAATTTGTGGCATGGGATGATGCAAGTTGCAGTCTGTTAAGAGTAACAGACTTGACATTATCAAAAGATTTGTGCAGAACAGGTAAAATAACTATTAAACAATTAAAAGCATTAACTGCTGAAAGATGTGTAAGATATGTGAGTCCATTAATAAAGCAAAGATGAGAAATAGAGGCAGGATGTGTGTAAAAATATTGTCTGTGAAAGAGAAAGAGTAAACCATGAGGCAATGCATTTTAACAAGGAAGGATTCTAAATAGAGGTGCATAAAGTAAAGGAAATGCTGAAAGGAAACCAGTAGCACTTGAAATACTACCATTAAAGCTTGCTGTGTGACTCCTAAGTATTACAGGCAGTGTCTAACTTTTAATCAAGCTTGTAATTTCTGAGCTAGGAAAGGGCATCTTACTAAAATGCATATTCTTTTGAAACCACTTGCTTATATTCATGTTGTTGAACAGAAATAAGAACACCAATTGTGTAGGTACTGTTAAAGTAAAAAGGTGTGATACTATGAAATCTGAAAATGTACCAGAGACTTTAAAACATGGATGCAAACTAGAGTGTTGTAGATTAACACTGATAATCTGTGGAGAGAATGTAGAATTAATATTAGATTCTGGGGTAGAGGGTGGTATCTTGCCAGAAGATACTGTTAAAACTTACTTGTGTGGTAGAACTCAAGACCAAGCTGTTCATACATTGTTAACCTATTATGGTCACAAGATGGCACCATTATGCCAGAAATTGCTGGGATTTGTGGCTTGTGAGAAGCAAGGAATGGTACAAAGAGTGTTGAAAGAAAGACCATACATGCTCAGACATTCAAAATAAATCACACAATCCTACAATGAAAGATTCAAAATAGAGGTGCATAAAGTAAAGTGCTGAATGAAAGTCAGTTGAGACCGAAATACTGTAATCAAAACCTTAAGTGTGACTCTTAAGTTATTACAGGCAGTGCCCAGCTTTTAATCGAGCTTGCAGATTCTGTGCTAGGAATGGACATCTTGCTAAGGTATATATAAGCAAGTGTTTTCAAAATAAGCTGCTTATTGTTGAACAGAAATATGAAAATGAACTCTGTACAGCTGGTACTGCTGAAGTGAAAAGACTTGATACTATGGAGTCTGAAAATGCATCAGAGATAGCAAGATATGGATGCAAGCTAGACTGTTGGAAATAAACACTAGGTATCAGTGGACAGAGTGTAGAATTTACATTAAATTCTGGTGAAGAATGTGGTATTTTGCCAGAAGATACATACTTTTAAAAGTTCTTGTGTCTTGGCACTCGAGTTGTTTGTACGTTGTTAACCTGTTGTGGCCACAAGGTGGCAATATTATGTCCTAACTGCGGACTTCAGTATATTTGTTCTCAAACAGTGGCGGGACTGAAAGTGATTCCTTGTATTTTGAGTCTTGAGGCTTGTGAGATGCAAGGAATAATGCTAAGAGATCAGATTGTGAATGTATGCTTACACATTCAAATCAAGCACACAGTCATAGGGAAAGGTGTACAGTACAGAACCAGTGCAATGATATCCTGAGATAAACTTCTCAGTCGGCCAAGAAAACACATGCTTGAAGAGAATGTATCATATGAGTCCCATTTGGGAATAATATAGTGCAAAAAACTAAAACAGGTGCAGTGTTTTGGCCTGGAATGTTAACTCATATAGAAAACATATTACAGAACTGTACCATCTGCAATGAGTACAACAATCTGATAGAAAATATGCTGGCATACTCACTTCCGTATTATCTGTGGAATTGAGTGGGTATACATTTATTCATTTTCAGAAAAGCCATGTATCTCGTATGTGTGGATTACAATTTCACATTCCCTGAAATAATCAAACTACGGACATAACAACTGTAAGCATGCTTAGTCTATTAAAGTCTGTATTTTTGAGACACACAATTCCTACCTTTCTTATATCTGGCAAATATCTGTAGTACACAAGTCAAGAATTCAGAAGATTTGTACGAGTAAGAATTCAGACAAAGACCTATCCAAACTGTAAACAATCTCATAAAAAAGTGGTATAGCAAAAGGTATGACGAGTATCATATTGCAGTTCTGCACCTCATTATAATCTGCCACTGTCAACAGACAGCTGAAACACAGTCTCAAGTAACTTTTTTCAAGGTACATTGAGAAGCTGAATCAATTGCCCACACATTCTCAAAACACTATAGTTGGATGCACAGAACAAAGGAAGGATATGTGTTTACATGGCTGCACTGCATGGGTTTTGTAACTGTTCCCACTGATGACTATGGTAGTACTACTTGGGTTGGGATTTACTGTTATAGTGGCCCACCTCAAAGAAGATAGTACAGTTGTCTGTAAGTTTTAGGATGTTAATATCAAAACTAATGTTGGCAGGTGTTAAGACAGCTCATTAGCTAAAATTTTCCTAGGCTACAAAGTCCCTCCCTTTCCCATAATCTGGACTTTCCTCTCCAGATCACTGTGTTTCATCATATAGCATCTGAGAAAATGGTCCTGTACTATTGATTCTGATTCTGACTTGTGGTAAAGATTGCCAAAAATTATGAGTACAGAGTTTTTATTTATTGCTTATAGTTGCTACAGCTTCTAACTTCTTTTTTAGGGTTAAGTTGATTCCTTCCTCCCCCTTCTGTGGAGATTTCCTTTCTCTATTTTCAGTTGTTCTGTCCCCTAGGCCAGAGCAATAGGTTGGTGTTCTATCATTTATTCTGTAATTATTAGTGACAATATTGTTGTTTTCATGGTTTAAGCCTTTGCTTTTCTCTGTTGTTGTTTAAAAATAAATAAAGAAACTGGTACTATAGATTATTGTTCTGTATTACATTTTGGGATATTTAGTTTTCTTTCTGTCATGGATTTTCATTCCATAAGTGCAAGTACAGAAATAAAGTTCTGCCCTAGGCTAAGCACAAAAAGTGCTTAATTTGTTTTGGGAAGGAGGATAATATTGAAAAGTGACAAAATTGTCAAAGCTTCACTCCAGTTACATACCATGACACAAACTGAAGTTAAAGTTCTGTATTTATGAAAGTTTCATCAGAGCTAAAACCTTCAACACAGGTCTTTGAACCAATAATATCTTGGGATTCTATAGAGTTCCACTGGTCTCAGAAATGTAAACACAAGTATCCCAAAACTGAAAAACTAAGGTCTTCCACCCCAAAAGCTTAATTTAAAAAGGAAATAGAAGAAGCCATTCAAGTGTCATTTTATGGAAATGGAAGAAGCCATTCCAACTGTGATTTTACAAGCTGTGTAGAGTGAATCTCTCCTGTACTAAAATAATTGTAAAGCTTAACATTGTATGCTGATAGACCTTCTCCCTTAGCTGTGCCCAAATCTGGTTGCAAGAAGTTTGTCTACACATTTCTTTGGGCTCAAAAGAAGCTGTCTATGGTCCCATTTGTTTCACTAGTAGATAGAGGCTACTTCTGTCTTTATTCTCTCCTTCTCTTAGGTCTTCCATATTTTTCTCATCAGTGCCTATAATCTTAGCACCTCTACCTAAGTTACTGACATCAGTCCATGTGATGTCATTGTTAATGCCTGATGACCTCTCAGTCCATCTACAGTCCCAATATTGGAAATGTGACTTTCTGTGTCAGTAAATCCACTGTCAGCTGGGCCATTGATGTTGATCTTACAGCATTGATGCTATTGACTTCAGTGTGATTACAATTGCTGACACTGGGAGTTGACGCACTGCGTGACCAAGCTCAGTGCCAAGCTTCTCTGTATCAGTACCATTGCTGGTTATGTCAGCTTTTCAACTGTTGGCATCAGTACCCTTGGCATAAAGTATGAGGCCAACTCCAGCTTTGATTCTGATATTGCAGACACTCATGCAGTGGACATCTACAGTATTTGCTGCTTCCAGATATTGATAATGTGCAGACAGCAGACCATCAGGGCAGAAGCACCTAAGGGCCTGTGCCATGTTTTACAGTGACATCAGCAAAAACATGCTTTTTTATTTTGTTCAGACTTTTACTTCTGAATATTGCATATTTGCAAGAAACACACAGACTCTTCTCCAAGACTCTCATGCTTGACATCAAAGATGCAGAGGATGGTGATTTAAGGGGAGTTAATGACCACAAATTTTTGAATTCTCAGAAATTATGCAACAAAGAACAACAGGACTCTCTGATCCAGTACCTTTCCCACAGAGGGCAGTACAACAATCCTTTCAGTTCTCCCACAGTCACTTTGGATGGTTAATGCACTGGTATTCATGATAAAGGTTGTCATCAATACAGCATGTCAATCCCTGATACTATGGCTCCAAGTCTGAAGAAACCAAAGAGGATTTTCTGGACCTCTGAACACTGGAACTTTTAAGTCATAGACACCTTAGCCAGATTGTGTTAGAAGCAGCAACAGTCATTAAAAAGACTCTCATCCCTAAGATCTCAGCAATTTATTCCCTTGATAAGGAGTCTGGCTGTGTGTTACCTTGGAAAGTGGGTTTATGTATTGTCTACTTTTTTCTAATTCCATTGAGGTCTAGTCAATGAGATGCACCAGTCGCTGAACTAGCTGCTAGATGGATGCTGCAACAACAGTTCAGTTTCAGCTTGCAGCTGCATCATCCATATTAAACCTCATGATGCTACTCGCATACAGACTGTTAAAAGGTTCAGCCTGAACTGCAAGATGTAGTATTAACATGCCTGACTTTACTAAAGATGCCAAAGCAACTTTTTTGAGCCCACCCTTCTAAGACTCCACCCTGTTTGACTTTGAAGTTAGCAGTCACTTCGAGTATGTGGAGAATGAGGGCAAAACCAACTCAGAATTTGGAGTGAAATTTCAAACTACTAAACATCCCTTTTCAAGGATACAAATGATCCCCCAATGATTATGGTTTCAGCCTAGACAATAGCAATAAAGACAGTAATCTAGATGGAGCTAAATGACCATGGAAACCTTTAGAAAAATCATTCCCAGAGAGAGGAGTGCCTAGCAACAGTAAAATAGCCATGGTCACCTTTGGATGGCTAGCAGTAGAATCCTTAAGGTCTTGCATGATTATGCCACTCTGGATGCAACCAGGGGTCATTGATCCTTCCACCTTCCTGCATGGCTACACATCACTAGGACGGATGGATAAGGACAGTGATATCCAAAGGGTATGCAGTTCCCTTCCATCCCAACCACAATATTAGTCCTTGAAGAATTTTGACATTATTCCAGGTTCTTTTAAGTAACACAGAAAACAGAGCCTCAAGCCCATGTTATATTTGAGCAGCCTGAAAAGTTTAATCTCCAAAGAAACCATTTGGCTGGGCATGACACAGTCCATCCTTCCAAAAGAGATTGGATGTGTTCTTTTGACCTCCAGGAAGTCTGCCTCTATAGCAAATTAGTCAAGCAGTCCAGGAGATGTCTTAACTTAGTAGATGCTGCTCATCATCAGTTCAGGAGTCTTCTATTTGGACTTAACGCTTTCCCAAAGGAGTTCACAACAGCATGCACTAGAGGATGTAAAGAGAAATGATTTTCTCATACTTGGATGAGTAACTCTTAGCTGCCTCCTCCCTCATCAGTCTAACCTCTGCTTGGGAGTCATCACCATCATCGTCATCAACCTCATTTATCCCATTTCTACATGGAGTCAGGATACCATGTCAACTGTCACCATCTCTGTCTATTCAATGCCATTCTTCTACTTTCTTAGACACTCATACCTGACTACCTCAGATCTGCTCTCACACAGTCCATCCACCTCTTTGCTGAACACCCTTGTTTTCTCTTGCCTTCTTCCTGTCTGTCTCAAATCTTCTTTACCAGATTGTCTTCTGCTTTTTTGTACATGTGCCTGAACCCCCGTAATCTGTTTTCGTTGACCTTTTCTGCAATTGGTGCTACTTTGGCTTCTGCTCTGATGTCCTCATTTCTTCACCTGTCACTCAGTGTGCATTCTACCACTCATCTCAGGCACTTCATCTCCATCACCTCTAGCTCCCTCAACGGCTTTGCCTGTACCGTGCAGGTTTCTGTACCATACAGTAGGACTGGTTGCACCACTGTTTTTTGTACACCTTACTTTTCAGCTTCTATGGCATTCTTCTGTCATACATTACCCCAATACTCTGTGCCAGTTGGCTACAGGCCCTCTGACTCCAGCTCTGACCTCCTCATTCAGACTTCCCTTCTCCTCAACCACGCCTCCTAGATAGTTGAAGCTCTTAACCTGTTCTACAGTTTTCCTTTTTATCTCAGTTCTCAGCTTCTTCTGATCCCCCCAGTTACTGCCATTACAACTGTCTTGTCTTTACTCAGTTTCATCCCATGTGCCTTCCATTTTGCATTCTATTCCACTATCCTTTACTGAAGTTCTTGCCCCAGAGTCTGCCTGGAATGCTACATTGTCTGCATAGAGTGCTATTTTGGCCTTGACAGGTAAACATTTGCTTGCACTTGACTCACTTTCTGGAGAAGTCTCTCCATTTGTGTTGCTTCAGGACCCTGTTATCCCATTTCTCCAGCAAAACCCATCTAGATCTCAACTCCATTTATGTAACTGCATAGCTTCTGCATGTCTGTTAATTGCCATTGACCCTGTTTTTCCATCCAGACTGACTCAAATTATTGCATATTCCTAGAAACCCAAAACTAGGCAAACTTTCAAAAGCAGTTGAACTTATTTTTCCATATGAGCATCATCAAAAGGTTTTACCTTTTTTCACATCTCCTGTATGTTCAGCATTTGAATACATTTTGAAAATCATTGATTTTGAACTGAGTTAATCATCCGTTAAAGTTCATCTGACAATCATTTTCAACATTTGCTGGGGTATAGTATAGAATCTTTGTATTTAGTATTTAAATGTCTTCAAATCCATTTGAAGTACACATTTCTTTTGAGAACTTCAAGGATCCCATTCCTCTATAGGATCTCTGTTATATATTGGAGAAGCTAACTCACTATTTTTAAGCCAGCATAATCCACAAAAGGGAACATATTTTTCCTTGTGGTCCCCAATTCAGCCAAAAGGATTTCTGAGTTTCAAGCTGTCATTGAAGCCACCTTAACTGACCTTTAATATGGATAGAATATCCATGTCACAAATCATTCCTTTACACCTAAGGTGGTTACTGGCACTAATCTTTATTAATGTATCTATGTACCAGTTATCTTTCCCACCTGCTATAAAAGAGGATAATGTATTTTACATTTTTTGGATGTACATATACAAGTTACATTCAATATAAATAGGACGGGTGTACAAAGATTCTGTGTAACTAGAAATAAAAATATTAAAAGATTTTCCGCTCTTCATTTCTTTTTGTAATAGGAAGCTTGGGCATAAAGTATCCAAGGTAACCTTAACTAGATGCAAGTTTGTGTCAAATAGTGCTATGAAAAATATATTGTCTATGCCTTCCACTCCAGTGATATTCCACTTGGAATAGTAGCTACCTCACAAGTTTTTTTTTTTCCATAATTTAGCTATGAATGATACTTTTTCAGCAGCTGCTTGGTCTTCACGGAATACCTTCACAAGATTCTGTAAGCTGGATGAGCTTGCAAGTTCTAGGTTCATCTTTGGGATCACAGTAAGCAGGGGTGTGTTCCCATGAGGGAGACCACCCAGAAAGATTAGCCTTAGACTTTATTGTGCTGTTAATGATGATGGACCTTCTTAAACCAAGCATGGAAATGATATTCTTACCATAATGGCAGACCTGGAATATGCACCCAATCTTAGTTAACATATCTACCCTCCTTCCCCCCTCCTCTCTACTGACTTGGTTACTTTGCTGTTGCTTTATGCGTCTTGTCAGAGAGATATGGATAGGAAGGTCCCGGGTGGTGCATTATGTAGAAACAGAGGGAGGGACTTAGTAGTCAATGAAAGTTTCAGATGCCAAGCTATTTAAATACATGTTATCATTAGTCCTGCTGTTAAAAATAATAGACCATCTCATCCAGATCTATTGTTATGGCTAAGTACAAAAAGTTTGTATCTTCAAGGAGTGGTCACTGTAATAGGAAAACTACCCTCCCTTCATTCTACTAAGAAAGGTGTAAATAGTTTCTTCTTTCCTTATGGTACTTTTATGCAGTTATTCATGATTTTTGTGTTACAATTACATTGTTTGCTGTTTACACCAAACAGGGGTCAATGAAATGCTAGCACAAGACCAGAGTTAGCTTGGAGGTAAAACTCAACTGTCATGATTTACTGTTATGGTGACCACTTCTTTAAGATCTACATTTATGGTGAATATTCTTACAACACACAAATGTATTTTCTGGTGCTTTTTCCAAGGACCACAATTTTGTGAAGTTAATTGGGCAGAGCTAACTCCTAGATTTGGCTGCTTGTCTTGCTATCTGCTACTGAACATTCCTGCTGTTTTGACTGGCTGGTTTTGCAGGTTTTACATCCTGTTATCTGTAAATTGCCATATGATAAATGCCTTAGATTGTAGAAATCTCTTTGAAATCAAGTGTTGTACTTTATGGTTTGAGGACTAATACTATTTAGATAGCATGAGCCTCCTTGTGTAATGCACTTAGAACTGAACGAAAATGCATCTATTATCACCTTTATATTCTGTCCGGAATTTTGGGGAGACAGGCACTGAAAGACAAGTATTTTTTCAGTGCAGTACTATGATTGCAAAGAAAATGTCTTTCTCATTGTAGCCCTGTGGATAAAGATATTTTACTTGGGTATAGTCAGTTCTAGGACAACATGCATCTTTGAAGAATCTGGGTGGAATTCATATGCATGGTATGCTATAAGCCTGGGTAGTTCAGTGGAAAAAAGCCTGAAAAATGTCTTCATGCGATTCATAAACAACAGGGCATATTTAAAAAAATGCATACAACTGAAAGATTAACCATAGAATGTTGAAACACAGAATGCCAAATGTATTTGCTACAGGCGTTTTAAAAGTACTAAAAAAGCCAGTAGCTTGTTATGTGAAATTACAGAACAGCAGGGACTGGATTTTTGCCCTTTCCACACTGTAGTCTGATCTCTGAGTTGGTATATGCAAGTAGTAGGGGGTGTCAGGGATGCAAGACATGCAGAAAAGAAATTAGATTTTCTGATGTACTAGAGAAACTGGAAAAAGTACTACATTAATTTTATGAAAGTACAAATAAGTAACTGGACTGGTGATTCACAGCAGGACTTATTGATTGAGAGGGCCAGAGACAGATCCAGCACTAGGCAACCAAGACAGTTGCCTAGGGTCCACTGGCTGGAAAGAGGCCTGCTTGCCAGTAAACTGTCACTTTATTTTTTTTTTTTTAAGAGAAGGGCGTTCTTCTTTAAGAGCATCCTATGCATCTGGTCACCTGTTGCATCTGTGCATGTGACACAGACCTCCTTCTGTTACATCTGTGCATGTGACATACGCATCTTGTTGTTTACTTCTTCCATTCTGCATGTGCAGAATTTAAATACAGGAAGATGTTCCTGTACTCTTGCTTGCTTCTCCAGAATGTTGAATGTAGACTCGAACCTTAATTCTTTTACAGAGGGACAAGTAAGGTGTGTGTGTGTGTGTGTGTGTGTGTGTGTGTGTGTGTGTGTGTGTGTGTGTGTGTGTGTGTGTGTGTGTGTGTGTGTGTGTGTGTGTGTGTTTGTGTATAAAATGCACCAGCAAGGGATATCAGGAGGTTAGTTAATTTGCCCAGGCTCAATCCCTGTACCTTAGTTACAGAAAACAAGAGGTTGAATTATCTACTCCAACTACCCAGCTGTTAGAAATATTGTGTTTCAGGGGAACTTTTCAAGGAATTCACTTTCATGTGCATTTTTCAAGGAACTGAGTTTCAAGTGCATTTTAAGGAATTGTGAGCTTCAATGAAAGAGACGTTTACTACTGCTCATGCTAAGTCTGTTTACAATGTGCAACTGTTTTGTTTAGCAATTAGTATCGGTATTGTGCTATAAAATTTAAAAGTGTTGTTAGCAGCACAACAGGTAGCATACTTGCTTTTGATGCAGAAGACTGTGGGTTCTTCTCCCACAGCATGTAGTTAGATTGCTGATACTGTGCTGTACTTTAAGGGGGGGTGTTGCAGTCCTGAGTATGCCCTCCTTTGGATGAGATGTCTAGTAACTATGAACCTGTTGTTAGTTTGTCATTCATTCCCAATTGCAATATTACCAGGTTATAATTTTTTAATGTAACATAGGGCAAGTTATTCTTCAAGGGCATCAAGCACTGAATTTGTAGATGAAACACTGAAGCATAAAGTTGTTTGCTAGCAGCAACCTCATCATTAGTTACAGTTCTCTTTAATGTGGAATTTTTCATATAATATTTACTTCTGCAGAGATTGTGCATATTGACTGATATTGGTGGATTGTAATGACAGAAGTTTGTGTGGACTTTTATGGTTGAAATGTTCTGAACTGGACAGTTTTATTTCACTGCTTACTGGAAAAATGTTCAAAACTACAAATTTAAAACACACTCTAACAAGTGGTGCTGTATTATACAAGGAATATAATTTAATACAATTAGGAAGGTGAATCAAAGAACACATGTATGCATGTTCCTAAAAATGTGTGCAAGGGAGCTATGATTTCAAAATAGCCCAAAGGTAAACTTTATCTGCTACTGGCCAGGTGCATTTTCTTTGAATGTGGGTTTCAATGCTGTTTCAATGAATGTGAGTTTTAAGGGCAGAGAAGTTTCAATGCTACGTTTGTTTTCATTGTCAGACTGTATTGCTTTGCTGAATGTCTAGCAGTGTTTGTGCTATAAAATTTAAATACATATTTTAAATTAAATCCAAAAATCCAAATATCTGTAATAATTGTAGAAGTAAAGCAGAAAACAGTATGCACGCTGATAGGTTTGAACAGTGTTTATGGTAACTGGGGAGAAATAGCCAAGGAATGGGACACTGGAATGGCTGGGGGGGGGGCTGTGTATCAGAGGCTTCCAATCTATTGCCCTTCCTAGGACCTCATTTGTCCATGATCTGGCTCTGGAGAGGGCACATAATTCATATGATGCAAATCTGGCCATGAAAAAGCAGCCAAGATGTATAATAGAAAGATGCAATCATACCAACAGAAATAGTTGTTCCTGGCTGTTGCAGAAGGGTAAAGTATTAAAAAACTGGGAATAGGAGATTATTTGTAGAGAATGAGTATTTTCTTTACACCAGAGAGAAACAAGTTTATTCCAGCAATCAGAGGATGTTAGGAGGCAGGTGTAAGATTCAAGCTGCTGTATTCAGCTGTTTGTAGTATATTTTTTCCTGGAGGATCAAATATATTTTGATGCAGAACATGGTAAGGAGAAAATAAAAAAAATGTATCCAGTAAAGAGTGAGCCAGCAAGCAGAATGACCCTGTACTTCTCATGCTTCTGACAGTGTCAAAGCCCACAGAGAGACTTTGCCAGTGTAGCCGTTTCCGTTGTTCCAAAGAAAATGCTTGACAGACAGTAAAAAACACAGGTGGTGACTAGAAGAATCAGGAATACCTTAGACTTGAACAGAGACTGATGTTGGTAGATGGAGATGCTCAAAACCAACCATATTTAAATTACTGAATAAGCGGAAACTATAAAGAATCAATTTAATTTGATATAGAAATAGATGTGAAATGTAGCTTTGCAAGAAAATGTGGTTGAGAAATACTTTCATTGACTTTTAAACTGGTGGGTGAACTGTAAAGCATATACCTACTTGATATCATTTGTGTTTAGAAGGACACTGAAGGTGAAAGCAGTAATCTTCTGAACTCTGAGCACTCTTTGCTGAGAAAAACTTAGCAAAGCCCCCCACATAGTTTAGGTAAATATTGTTTTCTGAAAAGAGGTATTCATTACTGTTATAAATATCCATGTGTGTGGTTTAAAATGTATAAAGTATGTGGGGAGCTTTACCCCCCCCACACCCCCAATGTGGGGGGCTGTGCCCCCACCCCCCTAACTATATATACTAACTCCAGGATTACACTACAGTGGGGAAAATAGCATATACCTTTTACTTTAATGTGTCAATGTTATGAGTTTCAGTCAAATGAGTTTTCAGTGTTTTGAACTTTCAGTGTTTTGGTCTCAGTCAAATACATTTCAGTCAAATGAAATTTAAGTCATATGAAGTAGACCCCCTAAGTTATATTCTAATTTACTTTAAGCCAATCTGTTCTTCTGCCTGTAGCCACTCCCTCCTTCCATCTCCCTCATGTTTGTATGTTTTATGCCAGGGTGTGGGCATGTGTTTGTTCTTTTCCTAGCAATGCCCTCTCAGGAATTAGCCTCCATCTTTCAGTTGGCATGAAAACTCTGAAATGCTTGGTACCCAAACTTGATTTTTTATTCATCTCAGCTTGAGCTAATGGTTTGGGCACTTGGAAGGTGTCTGAAATTTTGGGTGCTGGCCAGCTATTTTATCCTGTGCAAGATATAACCCATATAGTTTTGGCTACTGCAGCAGTGATCATTTGACTATCTACTCTTACAGTAAGTTTACTTATAAAACTGTACTTTGCCTCCTCGGTAGCCTTAATACTTCGGTACATTTAATGTAACAGTGTGCAGTTTAATTTATTTATTTAAAGCTAGCCAGTGCAGTTTTACTTAAGGCTAAAAGTTAATATTTATAGAAAGCATGCAAGGTGCTTTCACATCTGGGATTAGAAAAGAGATAAAAAAGAAGAGGCAGTCATCAGTGTAAATGGGATCACAGGCTGTAACATGCACTTTAGCATGGGTATCCTTAATTTTAGAATAGGTCATGCCTGTGGGTGCAGCTGTTGATGTGGGGCAGCTGCTCACAGCTGGTGGGTAAATGTAATTTGTTAAAAATGTACATATTTTTATGTGTTTGTCCTAAATTTAAAAGGCCATTGTAAACAAGTATAGAGATAACAAGAACTGCACTTTCTAATAACATCTCTAAGCAAATTAAATTAGTCAATAAACTTATATGACTAAACTATTTTCAGCTAACTTTAATTTAAATAACCTGTTTTTAAGCTGACTCCACTGCAGAATTATGGATAATCCTCCATATTGGAGGCTTGAGTGAGTAGTTGCTACTAAAGTTTGTTTCTACCCCCCACCTAGGGAGGGCTATACTCACACCTCTTGGAACATTGCTTTTTGTGTGTGTGTGTGTGTGTGTGTGTGTGTGTGTGTGTGTGTGTGTGTGTGTGTGTGTGTTTTAATTAAAAGGAATGGGAGTTCTGAAAATGTGTTTAGTTGCTTTGTTTGAATGTGATGTGACATGGGTTCAATGAAGATGTGAAGAAGCATCTGCATAAAAGATCAGCCTGCCAGATATTAATGATTGGATGTAAGCCAAAAGTTGGAAATATGCATTCAGAATAACTGCTGTGTATATTAGGTAAAAGTAATAGCTTTCTAGCATAATGGCTATTCTGTCCATTTATCATGGAATGTAAATGGCCTTACAAGTATAGAGAAAAAAACAAAGAGTACTGAGTTATATTAAGAAATGTAAGGTGCAAATAGCAATGTTGCAAGAGCTGGATTTGGATAGAAATGAGCATGCAAATTTGACAAAGAAAAGATTTCAGGATGGACATTAATGACAATTTCAAATACATAATGTGGGGGTAATACATTCATAGGAAGGTATTAGACTAGTTGCCCTTGTGGACCATTGTAAACCTATCCAATTTCCCTCAAAGGTGACAATCAAACCCTGTACTTTATGTATGTGAGGTAAACACCTTAATTGTTATGCCAACCTGGATGATAAAATTTATTAATATTGAGGCTCTAATAGTGATAAAAGGAAAAAAAAACAATAATGGTAGATTTTGTTGTATGAAGGGTTATTGGCAGGATTACTCTGGCATATATTTATATTCTAACAAAAACTGCTATTATGGAGTTTAAGAAAATTTGTGGAGAAATAATCAGATTTCAGTAGGAAATATTATTTATGGTTAAGGAATGGAACTTGATTTGCAGTTGGTGAGGATATATTTGGGGATCTAAAATAGAAAATGTACAAAAGAGTATAGATTTCTGGAGAAATATATGGGAATATTTGGTATGGAAGATGTGATCCCAGTAGTAGGAACTTGGAGATAATTTTGTATATTTTCCTTAAGGTACAATAACTGGCTTAGATTGGAGACAGATTATAATTCACAAGAACATGTGTATTAAACTGAAAGTTGTCAAAGACATGCGATAGCTATTTCTGATCATGTGCCAATGATAACTAAGATAAAGATACAGCGTACTGAAGTAAAAATGAGAGAATTGTGTTTTCCTACTTGCCTGCTAAAAAGAGAGGAGTTTAAGAAAGGGGTAAGGAAAATGATTTAAAAGATGTTCATCAAATTGATCAGTGCTGCAACAACCTTAGTCATATGGGTTATATCCTGCCAAGTATATAAAATTTGTTCAGCTTCCAAAGCTTTGGGACATCTTCTATGCACCTGAAACATCAGTCAGTTTGAACTAAAAAGACAGATTTGGATGCCAAGCCCTTCAGAACTTTCTTACCATTGAAGAGAGTACTCCTCTGTGGGATTTTGAGGACCAATAGTCATCTTGTGCTGTTCCTCTGCTTGACAGATAAGTTCCCTATGGGAAAAACCTTCCTCATTAAAAAAAAAAATGTTTGCTTTATTGTTTTTTCCTGTTTAGGAAATTATTTTTAAGCTAGGAGTTTGTGTTATAATGGACTGTCACACAAGACTTGACTGTACTTTTAAGCAGGAATGCACTTTTTTCCTGTCAGTTTAAAATCTGATGTTCATCATACTTATCACTGCTTTACCAGCCTTAGCTATATGGGTTATATCCTGCCAATGATATAATAACCAGCCAGCTTCCAAAGCTTCAGGGCACTTTCCATATGCCCAAACTGTCAAGCAGCTCAAGCTGAGCTGACTAAAAGACAAATCTGGGCATGTAGCCCTCCAGACCTTTATTGCCACTGAAGAGTACACTTTTCTGAGGCTTCAGGGATTGACACTCAGCTTGTACTTTTCTTTAATAGGCAGATAAGTTTGCTTTGGGGGAAAAAAACTTAATTTTCTTACTTTTGTTGAGTTTTTATTACTTTCCTTTTCAGGAAAGTTATTTTTAAGCTAGGAGTATTTAACAGACTGTTTTGAGACGGTAACATACTTTTAAAAGGAGCACTTGTTTTCTCCTGTCATTTTAAAAGTAGTAAGTAACACAAAATAAGTGAAAATATTTTTCTGTGGAGAAATTGTGTTTATTTTTCTTGTGTGGGGCTGGCATATAGGTTCATAGGTTCATAGGATGATACTAGGCTATTGGTCTGGAGGCCCTTATAAGCCTAGCCAAGAATTTTGCCCATGTTCCCTCAAAGTAAGCACTTGTCTCCCCTGTCCAGCAGGGACACAGGTAGGATCCCAGGGATATATTTTCTGTTTCCCATCCAGTCATCCAGGTTCCTCTTAAAGAGGACTAGAGAGGTACTCTGCTTGACATGGAGAGGGAGTCTATTCCAAAGACAGGGAGTCTGTGTGATACAAATCTATCCCACCAAGTTCTATTAATGTCACAGACCAGGTTAAGGCCTTGCATGCGGGTTGCACGAGTGGAGTTTGTCTTATGGATATGCAGCAACTCCACCTAGGCTGGGTCTGAAATGTCCTTGTATGCCAGACACAGGTCACCTCTGAGCAGTCTATATGAGACTGAGTAGGGGGACAGGGCTTTTAGCCTATCCGTATAGGATAGGTGTTTGAGACCCTGAATTTTCCTGGTCAGGAACCTCTGTGGTCTCACCAACTGCTGCATGTGCTTGGCAAGGTACATGCCGAAGGGGGCATTGTCCTCGATAATGGGTCTGATAAGAAAGGGGTACAAGGATGTTATGCCCTCCTTGTTCCTGGATGAAATACTCTTATTTATGAGATGAGCCATGTAGAAAGCCTTCCGTACAACGGAGGCAATGAGGTGGTCAAAAATCAGGTTGATATCAACCTGGGTGCCCAAGTCCCTCATGACTGATTGCATGCTTAGTTGTATCTTTCTGCATGCTTAGTACATTGTTATTAATGTGATAATTAGTGGGGATGACATTTTCCCCAAAGGGGATAATGATGCATTTTTTGCCATTCAGTTTGAGGCCATGCTTCTGGCATCAGTCATTAGTTTGGGTAAGGCCCTCTTGGAGGATGTTCACATCACTAGGGGAATTTAAGACAGCACCCAGCTTGCAGTCATCTGCAAACATGTTCAGCCACAGACCACTGGTTTTGGCTTGCAGTTCAGAAAAGTATATCCCAAACAGTAGAGGCCCCAGGACCGATCCTTGGGGTACACCACTCATTATGGGTCTACTACTACAGGTGGCTTCCCGTACTTTGACTGAGTGGTTTCATAGTCTTTTAAAGTGCTTTTTTCTGTGTTTTTCTTCTGTCAAAAAATTAACTTTTGTGGACTGGTGGTGTTTACCAGCAGTTGCTGCTTGTCTTCCCTAGGAAAGAAGCACAATTTTCAGCTTGATCATGGAATAGACTACTGGTTGCACAGTCGGTTCTTTGTCCAGCAACAAAAAGAAAAAATTAAGCAAACAGCTTTTGCCAACACAGCAAGCTAGCAGGTTGCCTCAGCTGTAGGTGGCTGACTCTGCTGTGTACATTTATTGTATCTCAGACCACTAATCCTTTACCACAGATCCCTCTAGTGTAGCACCTACAGCCACTATGGACCAGGGGTTAGTCATGTCCTCTGCAGCTGTTGGGGTCCCCCTCAGTGGGCAAGGGACAGCCACTCTTGTCAGTTCTGGTAGAGGGAACAGGGAAGATTTCCTTGTTGTGTCAGAATGCTATGCCCATCCCTGGAGAACTAGCTGCTGCCATTAGTAACACAGTTGGCCCCATTTTTTTGTGTCAAAAAGAAACAGAAAACCAAGCAGAAATGGCAAGGGGGTTCCAAAAAGAAGTCTGACCCCCCCCCCCTTCAAAAGGGACAGTCCAACAAGTCTGAATGACTGTTCAAGCGAACTTGTGACCTTCCTCCGACCCTGGCCTCTTTTCTTTCTTCCAGAAAGTCCAAATCTCCATTTTTCTCTGTGGCAACAGACTGTTTCAGAGAAATGGGTTCTGAAATGTATTCATTAAGGATACAGATGGCAGTGGAAGAAAATTCTTCCTTCCCGGGGGGCAATTCCTCATCCTCCAGATCAGACTATCAAAGATGTTCCTAGTACCAGGGAAAGAAAATGCTTGAAGACCAGTTCTGGATCTTTTTTTCCTAATCCTGTTTGTGATGGTGCAAAAACAAGTAACAAAGACTCAAGCGAAAACCAAAGCAAAGCCTTCTTTCTTCTAGACCCTATCCGCTTTTAAAGACAAGAAACTACTAATAGATATCCTGTCATTTGGTGGGTTAAAATATGAGTTGAGCAGTTTTTTTATATCATTGAATTACTTTTTCATATTAATGTATTACTGTATTGCATTTTAGATTGTGCAATTATTTGTGACGTTACATTATATTATATGCATTTAAATACATTTAAGTATTTTTAGGTATTTTAGGGTTCAACAATGGGGTTTTAATTCAATGTGCTCCATGACTGGCTTAGTAATCATTTATTATTGTCTGGAAACTACTTTACTATTTTATTACTTTATTATTAACAACTGGAAGTTTTTTTTTTAGGATTTTGTGGATAGTGTTATACTGTTATTTTTTTTTAAGTGCAGAATTGCATTTATTGGCTGTTGATAATGAGAGTGGATATAAAAGAAAGAAGTATGTATGGTGTTATTATCTGATGAAGTTCCATTGAATGAAATAAAGGGAATGAAAATGCTCATCTAAGCATTATTGTGTCCCGGTTTTGTGTGCAGCAGCAAGGCTTTGCTTTGGTTTTTGTTTGTGATAGTGTCCAAATTCAAAATGATGTCTCTTCACAACCTGTTAACTCTTCATCTTCATTCAAGTGTCCTGGTAACACTAGACTTAAAAGATGCCAATCATCACATCCGTTTTCATCCAGACTAAGGTTTTGTTCATCTTGATCACATTATCAGTTCTCTGTGTAAAATGTATGTCGCTACACCAAAAGGTAGTCTGTACCATTACTCAATAAAGACAATTGAGCCGGTTCAATCTGATATGAACATTCCTTTACTGCATACGAGGTAACATCTAGTGTAACAATGAAAGATACACATGTAGCAAAACCATACTTCAGCTTTACAGCCTCAACTGTAAGGATCAATGTCTGTCATACAAAAGAAGAAGAAGTCCAAACTTTATAGTCTCTTTCCAGCTTACATCAGCAGTTTAGAAAATATGTCAGAATAATAAGTCTTTCCCATGAAGCTGGTCTGCTGACAGTTTGTTGACAGTTTGTTTCTCATGTTTCATTATTTCGTTCCTGAAGAATAACTCCTCGGCCTTGCTCTTATCTTGTATGTCCTGTTGACGAGACACAGTTGCATACAAGAATTCATCTTGACCTGCTTGTAGATAACCTTGGCCGTGCTCTTATCCTGCATGTCCTGTTGATGAGACACAGCTGCATACAAGAGTTCTTTTTGACCTGCTTGTAGATAATAAATTTCACAAACTGCATAGTTAGTTTATAAAGATAAAATATTTTACTTTTGATTTCTAATAACAATGAATGCCAGGCCATATGCCTTCTTGCCAAGATATGTGCACTTGTGCTACACCAAAAGCAGAGTATTTATTTTACATTTTCAGACAAATTCACTGAAAGCCATTTTTAACTTGTTCAAATATATCAAATCTCACAATTCCCTCTTTTCGATTAAAAGGCAGAAAATGCCTGTTCATTTTCGATTTCAGTTGAACACATTGAAACCTTTTCCAATTTATTCAGGATAACCATGATAATTTGTTGGATTCTGTATGTTTTTCGCAAATGACAACTTAAATAGCAATTCCAGATAGTTAATATGACTATAATGCCTAAAAGTACTACTACAGGATTATTAAGCAATTTAACAAATTTTTTTCCCGATGTGGACCAACCCGTAAAAATATCCCACCAATTGTGAACAGATTCTTTTTTAGTATTTTCAGCCAAATTAAGTAATTTATCTTTTGCAATGATGCTCAATGCTTCATAATACAGAATACTTTTATTTCTTTTTTCCAAATACTCTCTAAGAATCTTAGTATTATTTATTATTTTCCTTCAATAATCCAAAGATACAGATATATTGGAAAGCTGTATTAAATCATAACTCCAATTTATGGAAGTATTCACTTCTATGGTTTTAGTAAACACATATATTTGATTATTCTATTTAAGGAAATCAATATGTGATAAACATCCTACAAAAGGTACATTTAAATTATGACCTACATCCTGGTTTGTAACCAGACAAATATATTGGGGAGCTACTTCTATAAACATTTGAAAAGAAGAGGGCATAATGTTCCACTTGCACAGATTTACAGAGTGCTGCAGTAAGCATGGTTCATAGGCAAATGCTGCCCACAAATTAACCCATTTTGCGTCTATGTACAATAATCATTTTTTTGTGTTTTTCCTCTCATATCTATATAATTGCCTTCAAATTGTGGCAACCAATACTGATGTCCTTCTAGAACTAGAAATGTCATAGGTAATACAGTAAATTGACACATGACAGTGGTATCAGTAACATTATTATGTGAAAACTGTCCTGTGCAATATTGTGGAGTACAACATGTTACTTCAGTATATAATTTAATCCAATCTGTATCAGTTACCCATTTATGAAACAGTTGTTGCCGAACATTTTCATTCTGTAACATCAATTCAGTTTGCATTTTATTTTGTTGAATATCCACATACAAAGATTGCAAAGTGCATTTTGTCCAATTTACAAAGGTAGTGATATTACCATCAAAATTTAACTGATGCAACTGCATAGTATCATAATTGTCTTAAAATTGCTGCTGATAATTTATATTATGCAGATGTGCTTTCCATATGTCTGGATTCCAGAAAGCTTGTAAATATACAATCTGAGAGACATCTTCCCCCATTATTTTTAATCGATTAGCTAGAATTTCAATATCAGCTGCATTAATAACTCTAATGCCTGTGCCTAGGCCTCCTAGCAGAGTGTTATACCAAGCTCTTTTGTATTGGCATTTGCCTGTGTCAGGGAATGTAATGTTAAAATGTACTACAACCTTTTGATACTGTCTACATTTTTACAGGTAGAATGGATTTTAACCAAATGGTCTGTATGAACAGAGTAGGTTTACCTGTTAATATTGATAGAACATATGCCTAATGTATGCTTCCTGTAATGACTGTGGTATTAGTACATATACTTGTACCCACCTTTAGCTGGGGGTAATGTCAATTTGGATAGCATACCAAGGTCCATCCGCTGGAGTTACCTTTAGTAACTGTGGCTTTTTTAACTGAGCATTTACCTGCAAACATATTAAGCATTCAGCATGCACTAAATCGCAGATTTTCTTTAACTGTGAATGCCAGTACTTGTGCTTTACAGTGGGCCATAACTTTTGTGTTACCAAATGTCCCATTACCTGATGATTAAACTTCACTAACTGTCATGCCTGTTGGCATGGTATATAAGGAAGACTAGAACCGTCTTCAAAACATTTTGCATAATATTGCCCTGGACTGTCTCCTACAAGAGTACATTTCTGTAATTTTTCTTTTAGTCCAAACTTAGTCTGGATCTACAGCAAATCATGTTGCAAATTTTGAGCTGAAAATGTCTGTATGGCATGTACTGCAGTAGTTTTATTTGGTACACCAGAAAGGTGTTCTGTAGAATACAATTAATTACATTCCTTTCCTGGCTGCCTGTTTTTGCCATCTGATCTGCATAGTTATTTAACTGAAAAATGTCATTTGTAGCTTTCTGATGAGCTTTTACCTTTAAAATACTGTAGTAACCTACAAGGGACTGACTATGAACTAAATTTCAAATAGTCTGTAACACAGGAGCATGCTTGAGTGATTTGCCCATATTATCAACAAACCCTCTCCTTGCCAATATAGACATATGCAGCTGCAGAGAATTAACTAGGTATGCACTGTCTGAAAAAAAGAAAAAAAAATTCCTTCATATTCCATGAAGTTAAATAAGTAATATTTATCTCCTGCCTTTACTGTAATTTGCTTGACACTAAATAATGCCAACCATTTTGCAAAACACTGCTTAACTGACGTCATCAATCAATTTATTTAACTGAGTCTCATTTACCAAAGCCTGCATGGCATAATATGGTGTCTGTACTATAATGTCCTTTGAGAAAGATGTTAAATACTCAGTTTGTTTCAAACCCCAATAAATGGCCAAAAGTTGCTGAATACATGGGTGATGTCCCCTCTCAACATGTGTTAGTTTCCTACTGAAAAATGTAATAGGACGTAAACTCTTTTCCGTTCTAGCATCAGAGCCTCGAGGCCACTCCTGTAAGAGCACAACAGAGAGGGTGTGTGGACCAGCTGCCGCTTGTAGCACAAAAGGACAGGTTACACTTGGAGCTATTAGCTCTGTAGCCTTAGCCAATGCTGCCTTTAAGTTACAAAAAGCTGTATTTTCCTTTGGTCTTTACTCCAGAAATGGTAATTTTTTCTGGTTAAAAAGCATGTCACTTTTAACCTTAAACCCTGCCTCCTGCAGTGTTCGAAGAACCTGTATCACTTTAGCTAAATGCTGTTCTTTTGTTTCAGACACAATTAGTGTATGCTTGCCCTTTGGCTGTTACCTACCCTCCCTTTTTGTAAAGGGACCTGCATATTTTAACTGTATACCATAGTCCATGTACTGACTGTACTCGTAATAGTATCTACTCGCAAACGGATTATTAATAAACATTAACTTGCTTAACTGTGCATAATATTGCTTTTCAATACTGTTAAAGCTGGTGTCTGTGCTATTTTTTATGCTATCATATGACTACAAAATATTGTAAGAAACAAAAAAGTGATACATTTGCTGTTGTCTGCCTTTTGCTGCACTTTGAAAAGAAAATGCATGCATGTCAGTCTTGTGACGTCATGTCTTTACTGCATTTAACTACTGTAGTAAATTATTTTTTTTATCAGCGTAGTTAACTGCTGATGTTAAGTTGTCAATCTCGCCTTCATTCTTGCTGGATGGGTTCGGAGCCGAACCTCGGCTCCGACTCGGCCACTTACTAAAGCTCGAGAGCTAATTTTACCGGCTCGAGGCAACCCTATATCCCATGATGCTAGGCGATAACTACCCAGATCTCGTTTGCCGCTTTCACTTGCGAGGTGCGTTTTTACCGGCTCTTGGTAAGTCTTGGAGTTTATATATATATATATAGTACCTTTCTACCTAGTTTCCCACTCCTTTCTTGTTTAGACTAACTTAACGGTTAATTTAAAACCCTTTCCCTGTTAGTAACCTTTCTTTCCCCTTATCCCAAATTATACATCCCTCCCTTTAGGTTAGGCCTTAGGCCTGCCCCTTTCCTAATTCCTGACAGGGATTCTGTACTGTGTTTGTGGTGTGTTTGTACCCCTGTATCCCTGTTTTTCTTAGTTTGTGTGGATTTGGGCGTGTGTGTTTGTGTGTTTTTTTTTTACATTTGTGCCCTTTTACTTCGACAGCACTATGTCGAAGAACACAAAGGTCTCAGGCTTCAAGAAGTGTGACTCGTGCTGTCAGAAGATGTCTCTGACAGACGGTCACACTTCTTGTGTTTACTGCCTGGGACCTCTGCACCTGCAGGACTCTTGTTCTGTGTGCCGTGCATTCAGCCCAAGAGTCCTGCAGGAGCGCAGGAACAAATTAATCTTAAGGGGCTTATTAAAGCCTGAGGGCTCCCCGTCTAAGTCTGTGCCGGGGAAGCCCTCGAAGCCAGCCAAACCGTCGGCTCCGAGTCCTAAGCCTTCGGCTGCTGGCTCACCATCTGTGGCAAGATCGGCTCCGGCTGGAGCCGATACTTCTGTGTCGCAGCTTCCAGCATCGGCTCCACTCGGCGCCAATACCGCTGAGCCTCTACTCTCACGGTTGGTTCTGGCTGGAGCCGACGTATCTTCGGCTCCTTCAGCTCCATCCATCTCCAGGAAAAGGTCCAGATCCTCATCTTTGGAATCGATCCATTCGGCTCCGGGGTCACCCTTGCTCTCGGAGCGGAGCCATCGGAGCCGTTCTTCTCGGTCGTCCAGGCTTTCCAAACATGACCTTGAGAGAGTGGTCAGTAGACTGTTAAAGTCTCAGGCACTGGCCCAAATGCTTCATAGCCCGTCTCATCAGACAGTGGCTATTTCAACTCCACCTACTATTCCTCCTTCGACTCTCCCTCAGAGTTCGGAGCCGGAGCTCCTCGGAGCCGTGATTGTTGTGGCGTTGGAGCCGATACCTCCCCCTTTGGCACCATTGTCCTCTGCTCCGATCTCCTCCTTGATGCCTTCATTGGAGGGATCCGGGCACCTGGTCTCTCTCGCTGGCTCCAAGGGGGCGAGTGGCATCAGACCCTTGTCCGACCCCGTTCTCCCTCTCGGAGCGTCGGCGCTGATGAGCTCGGCCCCGACATCGGCTTCGGAGCCGTCCCTGTCGGTGCGGCCTGGGGTTCCTACTTCTTTGGAGTGGGAGCCCTCTGGCCTGTCTGATAGGGGAGCCTTCGAATTGATGAGCGTACTAGCCCCAGGGCATGGTCAACAGTCAGCTCCATCAGCTCCTCCCACTACAGTGCCTGCTGACGTCTCTTCCCACTTTCTTGCTCCCGGACCCAGAGATCCAAAGCCTCAGGTTTCCCCACTGGGAATATCTTCCTCTTCCGAGGCTTCTCCTGACCCGTCAGGTGAACCTCCGCGCAAGAGGACATGTAAGAGGAAGCATGTGGACTCCCCTGAGTCCATTACATCTGATACCGACTTGGATGAGTCGGAAGGATCCCCAAAGTCCCCCTCTGAGGATGTCTCTTTCTCAGACATCCTTGAAATCCTCAAACAGAGGGGGAATTGGTCTTCCCTTAATACTTCTGAGGATGAGTCGGTTTACCTGGAGGCGTTTGGTTCTCGACCCTCCACCTCCTGGGTGTCTCCGCCTTTCGACCCCCTTATGGAAGTGGTGGCACGGAAGGTGTGGACGGCCCCGGATTCGGTGGAACCCACCCCACGGGGGCCTTCTAAATTTATTACGGCTCCAGCTGATAGGCAATTTTTAACAAAAGGTGTCTCGGTTGATGCCATGGTGGTGGCTGCAGCCACCAAGAAGGAACTAGCCGATCCTTCAGTACCTATCCATCCTCCTAACAAAGATTCTAGGACTATGGATAGGTATGGTAAGCGGATGTTTTCTTCAGCGACCTTTGCCTTGCGGTCGCTGAATTACTTTTGTCACTTCACCCGCCTTCAGAGAGATGTTCTCAAAGAGTTGGGTGAAGTTTTACAGGATCCGTCAGCTGCTGGGTCCCAAGATAAAATCAACTTACAGCTAGGAACCCTAAACTCCATCGTTAACTCCTCCATGCGGCTCATTTCCTATGCAGCCGATGGAGCGAGTAGGGCCGCAGGCACAGGTGTGGCCTGAAGGCGTCATGCCTGGATGCGGCTTTGTAATTTCGCAGACCCCTTCAAGGCGTCCTTCACTAACTCCCCTTTTGATGGTTCGACATTGTTCGAGCCTCAAGTGAAAGACACCTTGACCAGATGCGAGTAAGATGGCAAGACTCTTTCTGCCGTAGGAGTCCGTTTCTCCACCCCTTCCAGACCATATCCTAAGGGTCAAAAGGGTGGAAAGATGTGGTTCCGCAAATCACAAGGAGTCATGCCTGACGCAGGAGGTCAGTTTACCCCCGCAGAGGGGGTAACAACAACAGACGCCGCCCAAGAGGCAGAGGGGGTCCGCAGAATCAGGGTAGCAGAGAGTCTCTCTCTGACAAACCCTTCCAACATCCCTGAGGTGTTGCCCGACTGTCCACCTTCGGAGGCAGTCGGGGGAAGATTGTCGCTGTACCCAAAAGCCTGGCTCTCCCTCACTTTAGACAAATGGGTACAGTCAGTTATATCCGAAGGTTACAAAATTCCCTTTATCCAAACCCTAACTCAACAAAAGGGAACTCTTCCAGACGTTCCACCCAGTCTAAGGGAACAAGCAGTGCTAGAAATATCAAAACTACTAGCAAAAAGAGCCATCCAGCCAGTCCCAGCAGACCAACTAGGATCCGGAGTCTACTCAAAGTTCTTTTTGGTACCAAATAAAACAGGGGACTGGAGACCAATATTAGATCTCAGCAAACTAAACAAGTTTGTAAAAAGGACAAGATTCCAGATGGTCACGCTACAGTCCATTCTACCCTTTCTGGGCAAGGACAATTGGATGTGCTCCATGGACATTCAGGACGCGTACTATCACATCAAAATTCACAGGCGCTCCAGAAGGTTTCTCTGCTTTTGGCTGGGGGCCAGTCACTACCAGTTCAGAGCCCTGCCCTTTCGTCTCACTACAGCCCCCAGAGTGTTCACCAAATGTATGGCAGCGGTTACGGCTCACCTGAGGCGTCAAGGATTCCAGGTGTTTCCATATCTAGACGACTGGCTCCTCACCGCCACCACCAGGCATCAACTTCTTCAGGCCAGAGATTACACCATTCACATTTGCAGAGGGCTAGGAATCTCTATAAATTTCGAAAAGTCTGCCTTGTCACCTTGTCAATCTATTACCTTTATAGGTGCCAACTTGGACACCGTGCAGCTCTCAGCAAAGTTAACAGATCAAAGTATCTTAGATATTCAAAACCATGTCCATGTTCTGCTTCAGAGCGACAGAATTCAGGCCAGGTATGTCCTGAAAGTATTGGGGCTCATGGCGGCCGCCATCACACTTCTTCCTCTTGCCTGCTTTTACATGCGTCTTCTACAGTGGATGCTTTTCACCCAATGGTCTTTCCAACAACTCCCTATGCACCACAAGATCATGATAACTCCAATTTGCAAAAATCATCTGTCTTGGTGGATGTTGTCCCCTCAAGTCCATCAAGGCAGACCCTTTATTCCTCCCTCCCCGGTCGCCTCGGTCACATCGGACGCCTCCCTGATCGGGTGGGGGGGGGGCATTTTCAGGGCAGGACAGTCCATGGCACAAGGCAACCTTTCGAATGCCACCTGCACATAAATGTCCTGGAGATGAGAGCAGTGCTTTTGACGTTGCAAACCCTCCACAACTCTCTTCCCCTGGGGACTATTGCAATCCGAACGGACAATATGTCCGTAGTGTGGTATATCAACAAGCAGGGCGGAACCAAGTCCTATCCCCTATGTCAAGAAGCACTCAGACTTTGGCAATGGGCGATCTCTTCTCAGCGGTTTCTGATAGCAACGCATATCCCCGGGAAGTCCAACATCATAGCGGACAGGTTGAGCAGAGCTATTCTCATGCCACACGAGTGGTCTCTCAAACAATCTGTGATGGAAGAGATTTTTCAGAAGTGGGGCCTTCCTTGCTGCGATCTTTTTGCTACACCTCAAAACAGCAAATGCCCCGACTTCTTCACCCTCTTCCCCCTTCCAGACCATCCCCCCAGAGATGCTCTAGTCCACGATTGGCCTCGGGGACTTCTTTATGCTTTTCCACCCCTTCCATTAATATCACAGGTAATTCAGAAAGCAACCGCCTTGAGAGCCAAGATGATTCTCATTGCCCCTTATTGGCCTCGACAGATATGGTTTCCGTTCCTGCATCGTTATCTCTTGGAGCAGCCTTGGCATCTGGATCCAGTGCCAGATCTTTTGGCCCATCAGTCGGGGCAGCTGCACCAATCCCTCCATTCTCTCAACCTCACTGCTTGGTTGCTCCACTTCCGTCCCTAGCCAGGCTTCCTATGATTTCAAATCCCATCCCTTAAATCTTCCACCAGAAGGATCTGCACTAATAAATGGCAACGTTTTTCCTTCTGGGCAAAGGCTAGAAATATAGATCCGTTCACTGCTCCAATTCACTTGGTCTTGGATTTCCTAGCTGAAATTTTTCATTCAGGATCTTCATCCTCCACAGTAAAAGTTCAGTTGGCAGCCATTTCAAATTTTCACATAGGCCTGTCGGACTGCAGCATCATGTCCTATAAGCTTTGCAAAACATTCCTTAGAGGTGTCTTTTTACTAAGACCCCCGATCAAAGATCCTCCACCACAGTGGGATCTAAACTTAGTTTTAACATCCTTGATTCTACCTCCTTTTGAACCTGCGACTTCCTGTTCATTGAAATTACTTTCCTGGAAAACACTCTTCCTGGTCGCTGTTACATCTGCTAGGAGAGTATCTGAACTTCATGCCCTCTGCATTCGTCCTCCTTACTTAGTCTTCCACAAAGACAGAGTTTCTCTAAGAATGAACCCCTCTTTCATACCCAAGGTGGCTTCGCAGACAAATTTAAATCAATCAATTGACCTCCCAGTTTTCTTCCCTAATTATTCGAACAGGGCGGAGCAAAAACTGCATTGTCTGGATGTTCATCGTCAGCTCCAATATTATTTGGACAGAACTAAACAAATCAGGAAATCTGATCAACTCTTTTTATCTTATGCAGAAAATAGGAAAGGCCTTCCAGTATCCAAGGTAACCCTGTCTAGGTGGCTCTCTTCTCTGATTATATATATTTACCAACTCAGAGGTAAAGAATTGCCTTCTAGGCCAAGAGCCCATTCAACCAGGGTGCTAGCCACATCAACAGCCTTTCAAGCCAGACTACCAATAGACACTATTTGTGCAGCAGCCACATGGGCTTCTCCTCATACCTTTGTTTCGCATTACAAATTGGACATGGCCTCCAGAAACAGGGCAAATTTTGGTTCCACTGTTCTCAAGAGTCTGTTCCAATGAGCCACCCAGGATGAAGGTGCTAGGGACGCGGTCCCATCCAGCAAGAATGAAGGCGAGATTGACAACTTAACATTGAGAAGTTATGTACCTATCATAACGTTCCATGTTAGTTGTCTTCTCTCGCCTTCTTTCTTGCATCCCGCCCACCATCCCCCTAGCCTGGACAGACCGAGAAGATTTTCCCTTCTTTGAAGGGTCCTGATCTTGCACTTTCAGCCAAATAGCTTGTCCTAGGGTAACTACAGCTTAGATAGCGATCCTTTTGGGGTTATCCTTTTTCCTCCTCCTCTCCAGTTGGAGGACTATATTGCCTAATGTTGTTTCAGCTACCAAACGAGATCCGGGTAGTTATCGCCTAGCATCATGGGATATAGGGTTGCCTCGAGCCGGTAAAATTAGCTCTCGAGCTTTAGTAAGTGGCCGAGTCGGAGCCAAGGTTCAGCTCCGAACCCATCCAGCAAGAAAGAAGGCAAGAGAAGACAACTAACATGGAACGTTATGGTAGGTACATAACTTCTCATTTCTTTAACTCTTTTCTAGCTAGATTATATTTGTCAGTATTCTGTTCTGCTGACTTTAAAGGTCTTATGCACTTCTGAAAAAGTGTTTACATATATTGTCTGAACTTTTTGAACTCACTCTGACTATGTCTTAGAAGTTAATTAAATCTGTTTGTCAGTTTACCATGAACCTTGTCTCTGTTAATGTGCAGGGCTTTTATGCCACCTTTGCTGTATATAAGCCATGAAACACTGAGGAATAAAATTCCAGAAGCAACACTCAAGTGTATCATTGCATACAGTGCCTACAGTTTTAAGAACCCAAGCTTTAAATGTAATCATGTTATTAAAAATACCCTTCTGTTCATCCCACTTAGGGAGAGTTTTTAACATTAGTTAAATATGCTGCTTCTAGCAGCCTCAGATTAGTCTCCTCCCTTGCAACAATTTCGTCATGCTGTGTGGCAGCCAGTTGCCTGTCATATGTTTCTTGCAAACGGACAAATGTGAAGTTGTTCTATCTCACCGTTTTGTTCTTACACGTGGGTTCAGAGCTGATCCCTCAGCTCCGAGTCAGCCGCTTTTCAAGCTCAAACTCTCAGAGAAGCTCGAGACCCAGTATATATCCCATGATGCTCTACTGAAAAAAACCCAGATCTAGTTTGCCGCTGCAACGGATCTACAGACTCATCGGAGCAAGCTCGGGCCAGTGTTATTTTTTCTATATTTAGAGATATTTTTGGAAAATATTTTCTATTAGAGTGTTAGCTAGTGTTATACTATTTAAAAAAATAGAGTTCAGTTAGAACTTAGCATGTTGTTTAGAATACTTTGAAGTGTTTTCTTGACGTCTGTTGTTTAGGCCTTTCTTAGCTATTTGGGCGTGACAGGGCTCTGTCAGCTCCTCTGTGTGTGCCTTTAATTAGTGGTTTAGAATTAGTTAGATTAGTTAGAATTTAACTACTTTGTAGACAGTTAAACTTATAAAAAATAGTTGAATAACTTTTGTGTTAATACTTAAAGTTTTGAGTTCAGGGATCTGAACTTATATATATATATATATATATATATATATATATATATATATATATATATATATATATATATATATAGTTATATATTTTTCCTCTCTTTCTTAAAAAAATGTCTGTGAAGCAAAAGTCTGGCTTCAAAAGGTGTGAGTGTGGCCAAAAAATGTTTGTCACGGACAACCACTCCACCTGTGTGTACTGTTTGGGATCTGTTCATATGCAGGAGGTGTGCTCTATCTGCCTCTCGTTTAGCACCAGGATTCTTCTGGAAAGGCGCAGGAAGCTGGTGGATAGGGGACTCCTGAAGCCTGATTTTCAGGCTGCACTGGACAAGACCGACCTTTCTTCCAAAGCTTTGAAGGGATCGAAGTTGTCCAAGGGGTCCTCGGCTCCGAGCTCCTCTAGTATGGTTCGATTATCGGCTCCACAGCCTTTGGAGCCGTGTATCAATCCTTTACCTCAGAGCCCAGGTGTGGATCCGGTGTTGGAGACTCCTCAGTCTCCGATTCTTCAATCGGTGCTGTTTTCGGCTCCTTCGACCCATCCCTCGACCCATTCTTCGAGGTTATCTGATGTGGACCTGGACCGCGTGGTTAAGAGAGATTGCTAGAGAACATGGCCCTGGCCAAAATGCTTTCCGCTTCGAGCCACTCAGCTTAGAAGCCTGAAATTCCAGCCCTACTTTCTTCTCCTCCTCCTCTGAAACCAATAAACTCTTGGAGCCGGGGCAGACAGAAACGATGTTGGTAGAGCCCTCGGAGCCAAGGTTCGATCTAGCTCCCTCGGCTCTGTTGACCTTGATCTCCTCGGTTCCGACCGGGGAGTCTCGGAGCCGACACTCCCTCGCTGGCTCCGGGGTGGAGAGTCGGACCGAGACTTCGGTTCCGACCCTTCCTCTCGGGGCTTCGGCGCAGGTGGGTTCGGCTCCGTCCTCTGGATTGGAGCACTGGGTCTCGGCTCGGGGAGGGCTGCCGGCCTCTTCAGAGCTGACAGACTTCTCGGACCAGGATTCTGGTGCCTTCGATGCCATGAGAAAGGTCATGTTTTTGAAGACCACTACCTCCTCGGATCTTTCTTCCCCTCCCCCTAAAGGGCCTCATTCTGTCTCTTCCCCACAGGTCCCTACCAAGCGTCGAGACCCAGAGCCTCAGGTATCCCCATTGGGTGGCCCCTCCTCTACAGGGACTTCACCGGACGCTCCCACGGATGAAGTACCTAGGAAGAGATTGTGCAAGAGGAGGCACTTGGATTCCCCACAGGAATCCCTGACATCGGATACCAACTTGGAGGAATCAGAAGGGTCCCTACGGTCCCCCTCAGATGATGTCTCATTTGCAGACATATTGGAGATCTTAAGGCAGAGGGGTGATTGGCAGTCCCTTGCCCCTAGTGAGGATGAGTCGGTACTCCTGAAGGCCTTTGGGTCTCAACCATCCACCTCCTGGGTTACTCCTCCCTTCGATGAACTAATGGATCTGGTTGCTCAAAGGGCGTGGGAGTCCCCTGATTCAGTGGAACCGGTCCCTCGGAGGCCCAACAAGTTCATTACTTCCCCTGCTGACAAGGTCTTTCTTACCAAGGGAGTCCCGGTTGATGCCATGGTGGTGGCGGTAGCCACCAAGAAAGAGATGTCGGAAACCTCTTCTTCTGTCCATCCTCCTAATAGGGATTCTAGGACGATGGACAGGTATGGGAAACTCATATTTAGTTCTGCGGCTTTTTCCATGAGATCGCTCAACTACCTGACCCATTTTACCCGCCTTCAATGAGATCTCCTTAAAGAGCTGGGAGATACTCTGCAGGGTAACACAGCTGATGCAGTTTCTGAGAAAGTGACTGCACAACTCAACACCCTCAATTCTATAGTCAACTCATCCATGCAGCTCATTTCTTATGCCGCCGATGGATTGAGTAGGACGGCAGGTTCAGCAATAGCTCTTCGGAGACAGTCCTGGATGTGCCTTTGCTCCTTTGCGGAAGCCTTCAAGTCTTCCTTCGTCAATATCCCATTCGATGGTTCCACCTTGTTCGGGCCTAAAGTTAAGGAGATGCTTACTAGGTGTGAACAAGAAGGAAAGACTCTGTCTGCTGTAGGAGTCCATTTTCCACTCCAACTAGACTGTACCCCAAAGGGCAGTGAAGTGGAAAAATGTGATTTTGAAAGCCCCAAGGAGCTTTCCAGAACACACCTACGGATACCCCCTCTAGGGGCAGAGGAGGGGGTAAAAACGGAAGACGCCGTCCAAACGGCAGAGGGGGTCCGCAAAATCAGGGTGACAGGGAGCAGTTCTCTGGTAAGCCCTATCAGTGTTCCTGAAAGGAAGCCTGGCTGTCCTTCTCTGGAGGCGGTCGGGGGTCACTTGGCTTTATACCCAAATGCCTGGCTAAACATTACAACGGATTCTTGGGTAAAAAGCATCATTTCCAGAGGTTACTACATTCCCTTTACAAAATTCCCTCCCATGTGTACAAGTATTCCAGACGTTCCACCCAGTCTGCGAAAACTAGCAGCCATAGAGATTCAAAACCTGCTAGACAAAAGAGTCATCCAGCCAGTCCCGGCGGACCAGATAGGATCTGGAACTTACTCAAGGTTCTTTTTAGTTCCAAAGAAAACAGGGGAATGGAGGCCCATATTAGACCTCAGCAAACTCAACACCTTCATCAAGAAGGAAAAGTTCCGGATGGTCACTTCAATCGATACTTCCGTTCCTAGAAACGGGCGATTGGATGTGCTCTATAGATCTCAAGGATGCTTACTACCACATCAAAATGGCCAGATCATCCAGAGATCACTTGCGTTTCCGGCTGGGGGCCAGTCATTACCAGTTCAGAGCCCTGCCCTTTGGTCTCACCACAGCCCCCAGAGTGTTCACCAAATGTATGGCAGTTGTCACGGCTCACCTGAGACACTTAGGATTCCGGGTGTTTCCATATCTGGACGACTGGCTCCTCACCGCCACCTCCAGGCATCAACTAATTCAGGCAAGAGACTACACTATCAACCTGTGTTCCCAGTTGGGTATAACCTTAAACTTCAAAAAATCTGCGTTATTGCCCTCGCAGCATATTACCTTTATAGGAGCAGAGCTAGACACTGTCGATTCAAGGATCAGGTTGCCTCAAATAAGAATCTTATCTCTAAGAAGTCAATTGTCCAGTCTGTTGACCCAGAACAAAGTTCCTGTGTCCCAGATACTGAAGCTATTAGGCACAATGGCAGCCACGCTAATAGCAGTCCCGTTGGGATGCATGCACATGCAGATACTCCAGTGGTTACTCTTCACACAATGGTCTTACCAACAACTGCCCATGTCGCACGAGATTCTGTTAACAAATCTTTGCAAGAAGGAACTCAATTGGTGGCTGAACAGCGACCAGATAGTAGTCGGACGTCCCCTTGTTCTTCTCCAACCCACAGCCACAGTGACCACAGATGCTTCCCTGATGGGGTGGGGGGGCTATTTCAGGGAAAGACTGTCCAAGGTACTTGGTCAAGCATGGAATCACATTTGCATATAAATGTCCTGGAACTGAGAGCGGTGTTCCTGGCGTTGCAACACTTTCACGACTGTCTTCCTCCAGGGACAATTGCAATTCAGACGGACAACATGTCAGTAGTCTGGTACATCAACAAGCAAGGGGGAACCAGATCGTATCCCTTATGTCGAGTGGCCCTAAGAATTTGGCAGTGGGCTGTATCCACCAGGCACTTTCTAATATCAAAGCACATCCTGGGGTCATCCAATGTGATAATGGACAAACTGAGCAGGGCCATCCTGTTGCCTCACGAGTGGTCCCTCAAACAACAGGTGGTGGACAAGATTTTCCGCAGGTGGGGCCAGCCTTGCTGCAATCTGTTTGCATCTCCAATGAATGCCAAATGCAGCAGCTACTTTACCCTTTATCCCCCACTGGGGAGTCACCAGAGGGATGTGCTTGTACACGATTGGCCCCTGGGCCTCCTGTATGCCTTCCCGTCAATTCCCCTAATTCCCAAATTCATACAGAAAGCCAAAAGTCTGGGAAGGACTGTTATTCTGATAGCCCCGTCTTGGCCTCATCAGATTTGGTTCCCCTTCCTACAGAAGTATCGAGTGGAAGAACCATGGATTCTGGACCCAGTGCCAGACCTTCTGACTCATTCGTCGGGAGTTCTTCATCCCTCCCTCATCTCCCTAAAACTGACAGCTTGGCTGCTCCAATTCCCATATTAGCCAGGTCTCAAGATTTGCCTCCCGCGGTCCAACATATTATAGTTTCTTCTCATAAACTGTCAACCAGGAAACTATATAATAGCAAATGGAAACGATTTGTTCACTGGGCTTCTCACCACAACGTTGACCCATATGTTGCGCCTATTCATACCATATTAGAGTTCTTGTCTTCCTTGTTCTATGATGGTGCAGCAGCTGCCACCATAAGGGTTCAATTGGTGGCCATTTCAAACTTTCATGTAGGGTTCAACGGGTCTAACATCATGTCCCACAGACTATGTAAGGCCTTTTTGAAAGGGACCCACCATCTCAGACCACCTATCAGACACCCTGTCTCTCCCTGGAATTTGAATCTTGTTTTATCCCAATTGATGCTTGCCACCTTCAAACCCGCGTCATCTTGTGATTTGAAGTTTCTGTCTTGGAAAACAATATTTTTGGTAGCCATTACATCTGCGCGTAGAGTCTCTGAACTCCAAGCTTTATCTTCCAAGCCCCCATATTTGATTTTCCACACTGATAGGGTGTCCCTCAGGACAAATCCTACCTTTCTTCCTAAGGTCTGTTCAGAATAACTTAAATCAGTCCATTGAGCTCCCAACCTTTTTTAGACACCATACCAACAGACTGGAATATATGTTACACAAGCTTGATGTGCACAGACAATTGAGATTCTACTTGGACAGAACGAAAGACTTCAGACAATCTGATCAACTCTTTGTCTCTTATGCAGAGAACAAGAAAGGTTCTGCGGTATCAAAAATCACATTATCTAGGTGGCTTTCTGATTGCATTAAATTCATTTATTCCTCCACTAACCAGCCATTACCGACTAATGTCAAAGCCCATTCTACCCAGGCTTTTTCTACGTCATTAGCTCATGCAACTCGTTTACCCTTGGATATCATCTGTGCAGCTGCTACTTGGTCCAAACCTCACACATTTATCACTCATTACAAAGTGGGCAGGGCCTCCAGGGACAGGGCTTCCTTTGGTTCCACTGTGCTCAGGAATGTTCTCCCTTGAGCCACCCAGGATTAGGGTGCTTGGGACGCTACCCATTTGTAAGAACAAAACGGCGAGATAGAACAACTTCACATAAAGAAGTTATGTCATTACCATAACGTTCCATGTGAGTTGTTCATCTGCCTATTCTTACATTCCCTCCCACCTTCCCCCTCCTGGTGAGAAAGATGGTGGCCTTGGTGGATTGGTTGGTCTTGTCAGCCTGTCTTCTTAAGACGGACTGTTTTTCCTTTCTGCAAATCTATAGGTTCCTGGATAGGTAGGTACTACAGTGCTTATTTCTTTTAGGCTGTCTTAGGGTGCAACATACTAGATCTGGGGTTTACAGTAGGGCATCATGGGATATATACTGGGTCTCGAGCTTCTGAGAGTTTGAGCTTGAAAAGCAGCCGACTCAGATTCGAGGGATCGGCTCCGAACCCACGTGTAAGAACAAAAAGGCGAGATGAACAACTCACATGGAACGTTATGGTAAGGACATAACTTCTTTTTTTATTTAACTCTTTTATTATACAAATAGCTTTACTGCCTTGTTTAATAACAGTTTATGTCTTAATTTTAGTCTGTGAGACTTTCAAAACTGAGAAAATTATTTTGTACATTTAGCAGTGTCAACATGCAGTTTACCAGACGCATTGCATTTATCATAGTAAATCTGAAAGCGACCCATGAGATCAAGATAAACTCCTGGAAATCAGACTGTAAAGTACAAACTTTGACATCTACATCACCCTCTAATAAATCATTAGAAAAAGGAACCATTGTTTGTGCTTCATGCATTACTTTATCCTGGTTTTGTTCCAGGTTGTGTACAACACTTAAAATACATTTATGACAAGGCATGCAGAAAGCAACATTTAAATAAAACATTTCTGTACATTCTGTGACACTTCTGCCCAATGTAGTAAAGACTTACAGGTGCTAACATGCTGATTATACTATGTATTTATAATAATTCCACACATCTACATATGATTCAGATACATTAACAGTAAAAGATGTAGTGCACTTCTTGGCATTTTTATGAACTGCATTCATTGTTAAAAGAAAAACAGAAGAAAATATTTACCACAAAATGTTCAGGACAAGGTGGCCAGTCTTGACACGAAGATCAGTTGTGGAAGAATTCTCTACTGTTAGTCACTAGATGCTGGTGATGTTAGGTCAGGCAGTATGACCCACACCTCGTATTTCACCAACTGTCTGAAGAAGAATTACCGTACTGCCCTGTACTGCACTGCAGTGGTTCCGTCCACCAGGTAATTGACGAAGAAGAAAAAAGAAGAGTGCACTCAAAAGAAGAACTATGCAGGAATGTCACACTGTGAGAGGTACCTCTGCAGGTCACACCTCCCTGTTTTGTTCGAACTGGTCTGGTCTCGCAACTGTAAAATTTATGTTACTACACTGAAAGGTACCATTACTCAATGAAGACAACTGAGCCGGTTCAATCTGATATGAACATTCCTTTACTGCATATGAGGTAACATCTAGTATAACAATGAAAGATACACATGTAGCAAAACCGTACTTCAGCTTTACAGCATCATGACTGTAAGGATTAATGTCTGTCATACAAAAGAAGAAGTCCAAACTTTATAGTCTCTTTCCAGCTTACATTAGCAGTTTAGAAAATATGTCAGAATAATAAGTCTTTCCCATGAAGCTGGTCTGCTGACAGTTTGTTGGCAGTTTGTTTCTCATGTTTCATTATTTCTTTCCTGAAGAATAACTCCTCGGCCTTGCTCTTATCTTGTATGCCCTGTTGACGAGACACAGTTGAATACAAGAATTCATCTTGACCTACGTGTAGATAACCTCGGCCTTGCTCTTATCCTGCATGTCCTGTTGATGAGACAGCTGCATACAAGAGTTCTTCTTGACCTGCTTGTAGATAAGAAATTTCACAAACTGCATAGTTTATAAAGATAAAATATTTTACTTTTGATTTCTAATAACAATGAATGCCAGGCCATATGCCTTCTTGCCAAGAGTATAAACTATGTGCACTTGTATTACACCAAAAGCAGAGTATTTATTTTACATTTTCAGACAAATTCACTGAAAGCCATGTTTAACTTGTTAAAATATATCACATCTCACACTCTGCTTTACCCTTAGGACTATCCACTGCACCAACAATGTTCACAATGTGTCTAGCCGCAGGTATTGCTCATTGCAAGCTACAAGGTACACACATTTTTTCCATACTTAGAAGACTTGCTTATCTTTCCAGAGTATTTTTCAAAGTGTCAAAAATCTCATTTTTGGGTGAGAGATCTCTTACACAAGCTGGGATTCCAAGAAAACATTCAAGAGTCTTTCTTGACTCCTTCACACAGGATTCTTTTCCTGTGATGTCAAGTAGACACCACAGTTCAAAGAGCTTTTCTACCACAGGAAAAAATGGTTTCCATTCAGACTTCAGGATTCTGGATTTCATGGCATCTGTGATTTTCATGATACCCCTAGCAAAACTCCACTTGAGAAAGATACAGAGGTGTCTGAAATACTTTTAGAAAATGTTTATGTCCATACAGAGCCCCTAATTTCTGATGAGCTTTTTTATATTATTCTGAATATGGAGATCAAATTTAAGATTTTTGTCTATTAAGACTTGGAAGAGATTTACTAGACAACTTCAATTTCTGTATTTAGAGAAATGATCTTGAAATTTGTTTTGTCTAATGTTAGTGTTTTTTTTTAGAGTAAAGAGTAAGAGTTTTGTTTTATTGGGGTTAAGTAACAGTTGGAAGTTGTTAAGCTATGTTTCAATGGATGTGAAAACTTCTTCAGTTATCTGTTGAAGGCGTGTTAGACCGTTTTTTCAAAACAGATAATAGCAGTATCATCTGCATATTGAATTAGGGAGCCATGGCAAGAATACATGTGAAGGTTGTTGATGAAGACATTAAATGGAAGAAGACCCAGGATAGATCCCTGGGGAGCCCCTGTGATGTTAGCTAAGTATGGCATGATGCAGCCGTGCCATTTACTCATTGATATCTATTGGATATGTAACTAGAAAGTCACTGGATATAGGGAGAGGAAAGACCTATGTTAGAGAGTCGTCATAGAATTTTAGAGTGGAAAACAGTATCAACTGCCTTTGACAGATCAAGAAATAAGGATGAGACAAGTTTACCAGACTAAACCTAGCAGTGTTGATTATGTCTGGAAATGAGAGTAAGGCTGTATTTGTACTTTGTACTGGTCTAAACCCGTGTTGGATAGAGGTTAACTTTTGATTTTGGAGTAGATATTAAAGTAATTGTTGATGTACACATTTTTTAGAAGTTTTGAGAGGGGGAGAGGATTGCAGTAGAGCAACAGAGATCTCAGTGGAGTTTCCTCCTTTGTGAAGAGGAATGATGAATACCTTTTTTCAAAGTACTGGGACATAGGATTCTGAGATTGAGCTGTTGATTAGTATACCTGGAAGGTTATTAGTAGAGCTGGAGCTTGGTTTGAGTTTAGGAAGGCATTTTTTTATGGTACTGGTTGAAAAGGAATAATGAGTAAAATTAGGACAGTTAGTGGTGTTTGATTAGACAGACTTCGTTGAAGAAGACAGTGGATGCAAAAGATTTGTGTAGCTTTTCAGTGAGGTTCTAGTGGAGTCTGAATTTTGATGTAGAATAGGGGAAGAGAGTGATTGAAGGCCAGTTTTAGAAATAAGACTGGCTATACTGTCAGTGACGTAGTTATTAAATATTATGGCAGTTTACCAGGGAGACATGGAACATGGTGTGAGGTCTGTTTTGGATCTAGGGTTCCAGGGCTGAGTAGTGAGTTGATAGATGACCAAAATTTTTAGAATTGTTTTTATGGTTACTTTGTAAGCCAGTATATAGTAATTTTTTGTCCTTACTAACTTGTTTGGTTAAATTATGGAATTGCTTCTATTTTTGTAATATTGTCCTAGATTTGTTCTTAAGACATTCTTTCCACCATTTGTTCCTGTCAGACATTAATTGTTTTGATATCCATGGGGCATGGTTGGATTTGATTCTTTTTTTTCTGCGGGTAGGGCAAGACTGTTGAGGATATCTAGAAATGTAGAATTAAAATAATCAAATGCCTCCACTGGGGAAGAGTTTTTAATGCTGACCAGTTCATATCTTTTAATATATAAAGTTCAATAGGTTCCAAGTTTATTTTTTGTATAAGTATTCTTTGTCTATATGTGGTGTAACTCTGTGCATACAGGCTGGTAGATGACCACTAAGAATATTAAGTAGAGTGCCAGTAATTGTGAAATTACTGGGGACTGATATTATAATCCAGTCAAGAATGGAGGCTTGATTGGTATTTTTGTCATCTCTAGTTGGTCTAGAGATGAGTTAAGAAAATGTAAAGAGATTAATAATTGCAGAAGGGAAATCATAACTAAGAAATTTTATATAGCATAGATGCTTACTAGGAAAACTGCAAGCACTTCAAGATGTTATGTCACTGTTGGTACATGTGTTTCTTTTTTTTTTTTTTGCCACTGAATAAGTTTTATTCTAGACCTGTATATTGCAACATAGCTTACATTAATACATATCCATATACATTATATATTTAGTTTTGTGTGTCACTGATCTGGTGTTTCATGGAAAAAAAGAGGTTCATATTATATGAACACTTCAGTAGGCAACGTGAAAATAATAGATCTGATGTTGTCTTTTACATCTGTTATTCAACTGATGGGTCTCAGTTCTGATCTCAGATCCGACTTCGGCCACATCTATAGACTTTGCCTTCATAGTTTGGGCCCCTCCCCTTACCCATAATCCTCCTCTTCAGCCTGGAATACCTCATCTGTCATTTGCCGCTTCAGCATTAGGACATGGTCTACAGTAGCTCGGGTGTTTATATTCAAATATGTAAGTTTTTTGTTTTAACTTTGGTCTTACAGGTTTTTCTCCTTTTTTCCTACATCTCCTGTTTTCTTTCTTTTTTTTTGATCATATATAGCAAAAAAAAAAAAAAAAGTTCTGTGTTGTTTTTTACTCTTATACAGGCCTTGTGCCTTGCTTGATTTTCTGTCAAGTCACTTCCTTCCTGTTGACTGTTTCTACCTGTTGTAGGTACATGTCTTCTACCATAGTTAGTATATCCTTCCTTTTTTTGTACCACTGCTAGTATATTTACTATCATTTTTCTACTGCTTGTTGCTGTCTTTCTGTTCTTGACATGGCTGACAAGCCTACTGGATTTAAAAAATGTTCTTCATGTGGGGATATGATTCCCAATTTGGATGCCCACCAGCAATGTGTCTCTTGCCTTAGATTGGTACATCTCAGTGTGGAGTGTGAGATCTGTATGGGATTTAATCATTGGGTGCTTGCTGAGCATCATAACAAACTGGTTTTGAAATGGTTGCTCCCTTCTACTACTACTACTTCAACTGGAGCTCTCCCTTCTTCTAAGAAATCTTCCAAGAAGACCAAGGAGAAATCATCTGTTAACGGCAGGCATGGAGCCTGGAAAGTGATCTATTCATCATTCTTCTTCCTTTGTTTTGGGTTTGTCCCTGCACAAAAAAGTTTACAAGCCATTGGATCTGTCTGGCTTCTCAGATCCAGCAAGATCCGAATGTAAGTTTCTGATCCACCACTCCTCAAGTTACACTCTGGAATCTGCACCTTCTAGGATCCACTCTCCCTTCTTCCAGGAGACACCTCAAAGGTCTTCCAGGCCACCCTTAACTTCCTAATCCCTCAGGTCAAGTAGGAGCCTAACTGAAGCAGCTGTGGACAGAATAATGAGGAAGTTTCTCAGAACCCACATTCAGTTGGGAGTCTTACCATGTCCATCTCCCATCAGACCTGTAAACCTACCACCAGCCCAAACCCAACTGTTGACTCCTATTCCAATTCAACCTGTAGTTTCAGAGTAAGTACCTACACTGTGGGAGCTGGAGAGATCTTGTAGATGCAGCATTGGTGCCAGATCTGGGGGGGGGGGTTCAACTCCGATGTTCTTGGAGACATTCTTTTCTCTCTGGGCCTCTGCACTGGATAGCTTGGCTCTGGCCTCTGTGTCAAGGCAGAATTGTGGTGATGCCCTGGGCCATCCTGTGCAGGTGTCTTCTGCTCATGCAAGGGTGGCCTTTGCTTCTCCCATGACTAATGTGTGTTTGAGGTAGTGGAGAGAGCATTCTCCACCTCTGTGGACAAGGCATCCTTGTACCCCTCAGGCCAACTCCCTCCACATCTGTCTGCCTTGGCCCCTGATGCTCTTCATTTTGTCCCATCAGGGCAGCCAGCCTGTTCAAGCCTGGAGACAGTCCTCATTCAGGACTCAGCTCACATTCCAAGTCCTCTCCAGAGTATCCCACCAGGGAGCCTTCTTAGTAGCATACATGCAAAAGGAGGCACAAAGATTCCCCACAGGAATCCTTAATAGAAGACACTGACTTCGATGACGGGAAGGCGTCCCTGAGATCAACCCTTGAGGATGTTTCCATTAGTGAAATACTCAAACATTTGAGATAGAAAAGTGGTTGGTCTTCTGACCTAGGAGGAGATAGTGTTTTCAAGGCTTTGGCGCTAGCTCATCTACATCCTAGGTAGTCCCACTGGTGGCCGAGATGGTGGACCTTATCTCCCGCCAGGCTTGGAAAGACCTTGATGTCTTGGAGCCTGTCCAAAAGAGGACAGAAAAGTACCTTGTCACTCCAAATGATCAAGCCCATTGGAGCAAGGGTCCCTCAGTAGCTGCTATGGTGGTAGCAGCGGCCACAAAGAAAGAATTTGTTGAACAGAGTTCTTTTTTATGTCTCCCAAACAGATAGTCCAGGGCACTGATTTTAAAGCATGTTTATGTCAGTGACCTTTGCCCTCAGGTCACTGAACTACTTAGCACATGTTATGAGATTTCAGAGGAACTTGATCAAAGAGATTTCCAATACCCTCTTAGGTTCCATGTCTATGGAGGACAAGAAGATTGTTTCTTCACTACTGGCCATGCTCCAGTCTCTGCGGAATGCTTCTATGAGGCTCATTTCTCATGCCTCAGTGGGAGTTTTGTGTGCCCCCCAAGCCTTTCTGTGTTGAAGGGAAGCCTTCTAGCTTATCAGTGGGAGTGGTAAGCACTGGGCAGCCTATCTACCACAAGATGAGTGGTTTCTGGTCCAGAAATTGTAGTTTATTGGCCGTTTGGGCAGTTTTTCTATCTCTTTAAACTTTCTGGTTTAAAAGCCCACATTTGTGGTTGTTTCCCACCTTTCCTGTAACTTGTCTCATCCAGATACAGATTTGCTGTATCCAGGACTGTTTGTAAGCTTCTGAGTGGTGCCAAAGTCTGTTCTTCAATTTTTCCCTTAGATCTGCTAGTTCTGTCCTCTCCTGCACTTTTACTAGCTTATTAGTTTAGCACTTTACCAGAATTCTTGTAGCCATTATTGTAGCACACAAAAGTGCTACCAGCACTAAACATTCTACAAGGAAACAGCTCCAGTACTTATTATTAATGCCCATCCCTCCAGGCATGTCTAATCATCAGTTCCCTGTGCTAACTGGGAAAACTACTCATGTACCAATACACTTGCCCAACGTTTCCTGGAATTCATTAATTCCAATGCCCTGGACCAACTTGTTCTTACCCTCTCTAGAGGTAGCAACATCCTTGATTTGGTCATTACTAACATGGGCAGCCATTGCTCTACACCAATAGTCAACTCCTCCCTGGTTAGATCCGACCACAAACTAATCACCTTGGAACCCCCCCCCCCCGCCCGCAAAGGTAACCACTATGAAAAACTTTTCCAAAGCTAACTTTGGGCTCCTGAAAACAGAGGTGGCTAACTTCACAGCACCCATGCAAATGGAGAATAGTCGCATGACTGCCGAATCATACACCAATGCACTGTATGAACATGTACAGAAATGCATGGATCTCACCATACCCAATAGAACCAAGACGCTGTCCTCCAAAAAAAGGAAGCCAATCTGGTGGTCCCCTGCCATAAACAAACTCTACAACAGAAGGAGGAAACTGATGTAGAATAAGGTGAAGTCCCAAGACTGGAAAAACTCCCTTATCAGTCTCAACAAAAAGTTGAGATCCCTCATTAAATCCTCTAAAGCTAGTTATGAAAATAGAATTGCAGCAGATAGTAAAGACAACCACAAGGCCTTCTATAGTTATGTAAAGAATCTCCACAGCAATACCCAGATTTTCTCTGAGCTACTGCACAATGGTACCTGTTATACCGAGCCAACAGATATTGCCAGTATACTGGCCAACAGATTCAGTGCCAACTTTACCCCTCTCTACCCCCAAAGGACCAATCACAATACCAGTAGATTGTCAGGCACCCAGTATTACTGCTGCGCAGGTTAAAACAGTACTGTCCAAGGGCAAGAATACAGCTTCTATGGGACCTGACAATATCTCTGGCTGTGTTCTACATGAACTACAACTGTGTGCCCTGTTCAATCACAGCCTCACCTCAGGCTTTGTCCCTACCAAATGGTGCACTGCTACAGTCATCCCTCTCCACAAAGGAGGAGCAACTACAGACCCTAGGAACTGTTGCCCCATTAACCTGACGAGTCTGATATGCAAAGCTATGGAATGCATCATCATCATGGACCTAATAAACAAGGATATAGGGAATCTCCAAACTCTGGATCCCACACAGTTTGGTTTTGTGATGTGTAGCTCATGCCTGCTCAACTTGGTTGACTTGAGTCAGTCACCAGAGCTGTGGATGAAGGCAAGGTGGTTCATACAGCCTACCTTGATCTGGCCAAGGCCTTTGATACCATTCCCCACTCAGGAATCAAAGAAAAACTCATTAAGCTAGGCATCAACCCCTATATCACTAGGTGGGTTGCAAACTGGCTCACAGATAGAACCCACAGTGTGAAAGTAGCTGACTCCAAGTCAGACTGCCAACCAGTCCTGAGTAGAGTCCCACAGGGTTCGGTCCTGGGCCTCTCCTGTTTGGTATCTACTTTTCTGAAGTCCAGGCCAACAGGAAGGGACTCAGGGTGACAAAGTTCACAAAATAATGCAAGTTGGGAGCTATTATTAACTCCCCAAGTGATGTTGACATCCTACAGAAAGGCCTCACTGAGACCAACGACTAGTGTCAGACCCATGGCCTTAAGCTCAATGCCAAAAAATGTGTTGTCATCCCCTTTGGGAAAAACCCAGTTCCCATGAATTACCACACTGATGGTAGTCCACTAAACACAGAATGGGTTATAAGAGATCTGGGAACACAGGTTGACAGCAACCTATCTTTTGACCACCACATCGCCACTTTGGTCAGAAAGTCCTTCTATGTGGCACATCTCATTACTAAGGGTTTTGCATCCAGGAAGAAGGTCATTGCCTCCCTCTACTCTTCCCTCATTAGGCCAATCATTGAGTACAATGCCCCATTTGGCATGTGCCTCACTAGACACCTGCAGGAACTGGAGAGGATGCAAAAGTACCTCACAAAGAGGATCCTAGGCCTTAAGCACTTGTCCTATATGGACAGACTCAAAAAACTCCAACTATTCTCTGTCTCATATCGCCTACTTAGAGGTGATCTCTGCTTGACTTACAAAGCCATGTCTGACCCAGCTCTGTTAGAAATGCTACATCTAAAGAAATCCCAATCCCTCCACACCAACATGCTCCAGGGACCTCAACCCCATTACCTCAATCAACAGAACATGTTGGAGGGACAGGTTCATAACTCAGAGACTGCCCATGCTATGGAATAGACTTCCCATACATGTCAAGCAGAGCACCTCACTGGCCCTCTTCAACAGAAATCTTGATGAGTGGATGGGAAATAGAAAATTCATCCCGGGGATCACTCCAGTGTCTCTACTAGACAGAGGGACTGGGAACTAAGGTCAGGTGGCACAATGCCAGGATAATCCTATGAGCTAGGCTTGTAAAAGCTCCAGGGCCATTAGCCTAGTACACACCTATGAACCCATGAACCTCGTTAGCCATCACCAAAGATATCTGGCTGCAGAGGATCATATCCAGAGTTTACTTTTCCCTTCAGCCTACCAGTCAGTCCACAAAACTTCCTGACTTTCCAACCAGTCAGAGGAAAGCAGCAGCTACAGAAATAGAAAAACTGCTGGCAAAAAGAGTCATCCAAATGGTCACACACCCCCCCCCAGGCAAACAAGTATTCAGAACATGCTCTAAGTTCTTTTTGGTGCCAAAGAAAATGGGGACTTGCCACCTATCTTGGATCTCAGCAATTTTAATCTGTTCATAGGTTCATAGGGGTTTAACAGGCTAATGACCACAAGGGCCTTTTTAAGCCTATCCATGCATCCTAAATCTCTGACAAGTTCTGGTATGCTTAATAAGTGTAAGCAGGGGCTTAGGAGATGAACCATTTACTGGTTGCATATGCCCATTAGACACATAGGTGCCAAACCAGGGATGAATTTCGTGTTCCAAGGAAGTTAGAACTGGGGAGTCCACCTTTACAAAGAGGCCAGTCACAAGTGGAGATCCTCAGAGATCAGTCCTTGGACCGCTCCTTTTTGGCATTTACTTCTCAGAAGTCAAAGCCAATGTTAGAGGTCTCTGGCTGACTAAATTTGCAGATGATTGCAAATTAGGAGCTGTCATTGAATCTCACACTGACCCAAATGTTTCCCAGGAGGGGCTGACAAAGACAAATAACTGTTGTCAGCGCCATGGACTAAAACTAAATGCCAAGAAATACATAATAGTATCCTTTGGGAAGTCATCCATCCCAGGTAACTATCATATTGACAACACACCCCTTAGACTTGACCCAGTAGTCAGGGACTTAGTGACACACATAGATAGTAATCTAGCCTTGGATCATCACGTGTCTACAGTGGTGAGGAAATCATTCTATGTTGAGTATGGCATCTAAGTCCAAGGAAGTCATTGTTCCACTGTATTCAGCATTCATCAGATCTGTCATTGAGTACAATGCTCCCTTTAGTATGTACCTAACCAGGTATATCCAACAACTGGAATGCCCACAGAGGTTCCTCACTAAAAGAATACAGGGCGCAAGTAATATGTCCTATAGACTGCCTCAAGGCCCTATCCCTGTATTCTTTTTCCTATAGGCTTTTGAGGGGAGATCTATGCTTGGCATACAGGGCATATGTTGGTAGTCTGGTACATCAATAAGCAGCAGAGGAACCCAATCCTATGCATTATGTCGAGAGGCTTTGAGAGTATGGCAATGGCTGATCTCTTCCTGCTGCTTCCTTTTGGCAGCGCATATCACAGGGAATCCAATGTGCTAGCAAACAAACTGAGCAGGCCCATCTTACTCCCTCACAAGTTGTCTCAAACCTATGGTGGCAGAAATGATTTTTCATCAGTAGGGCCAGCAGTGCTGTGACCTGTTTACTTCCCGTCTCATCTTCAAATGCAGCAGCTACTTCACCCTGATCCTCCCAGAGGGGGAGTCACTGAGTGACTCTCTGATTCACATTTGGCCCCTTCAGATCCTTTACACACTTCCTCCTACTCCTCTAATTCCCAAATTTCTTCAGAAAGTATCTCACTGGAAGAGTAATCTTTGTTGTCCCATTCTGGCCTAAACAAGTATGGTTTCCCTTCCTGTGGCCTCATCTAGTACATACTCCTGGTTATTGGATCCATCCTCAGATGTCTTCTCTCATTTACCACGGATAACTCATGCGGACATTTGGACCCTCAAATTAACTGCATGGTTTCTCCACTTCCAGTGATGGCTAGACACTTCAGACTTTCTATACCTGTTTGACATATCCTCACATCATCTCAGGAGGATTCTGATAGGAAGATTTATAAATGCAAATATTCTCCCTTTGAGTGTTCCAGAGACAGCTGCACATATTCCAGCTATACTTGATTTTCTTGCTTTCATTTTTAACAGAGGAGCTAGTTATTCTACAATAAAGGTCCAGCTTGCAGCTATCTCAGATTTTCACATAGGAGATAACCATCCATCTCTGGCATCATCAAGACTACCTAAAGATTTTCTCAAAGGCACCTTCTTATTGAGACTCCCTATTAAGGATCCTACCCCTCCATCAGACTCAACAATACTTCTTCAAGTGCTGACTCTGTGTTTTCCTAAACCAACTGTCAAGGTGGACTTAAAGTTTTTGTCTTGAAAAACTATTTTTCTATTTGAGATCATATCGACCAGGCAAGTATCAGAACTCCAGGTTCTCTCTTCCTAGCCACCATATCTGATCTTTCACAAGGGCAGGATCTCCCTCTGTACTAATCCTTCCTTTATACTTAAGGTGCCTTTATAAACAGCTATAAATCAGCCCATCAACCTTCCTGTTTTCTTTCCAAAATTTTCCAACAAAGGAGTATACATGCTGCACCTGTTGGATGTTCATAGACAACTTAGATTCTATCTCCATAGAATGAAAGATTTCAGAAATTCAGACCAGCTATTTGTTTCCTTTTCCAAATCAAAGCTGGGTAAGTCAGTCTCAAAGGTAACTGGCCAAATGGCTCACTGATTGCATTTCTTTCACTTATAGGAAGAAACAACTGACATTACCTAAATCTCCTAAGGCTCATTCCAACAGATCTGTGAATACATCCTCCATTTTCTGGAGTAGAGCTTCCACAGATGACATTTGTGCAGCTGCCACTTAGTCTAATACTCAAACCTTTATTGCTTATTACAGATTGGACATCTTGTCTAGAAATAGGGCAGCATATGGCTCCCTTGAGGACCACCCTGGGGTTTCTCTAGCTGGGGTTTTGCCCCATTGGTTGTGAAACAGACAAAAAAACAACAATATCAGATACAAACATTATGTGCTCATCATAATGATGCACCTGTGTTATCTCTTTTCATCCTTCCCCAACCTTCCACCTTCCAACCCCCTTCCTACTTAGAAAATCTACATTTGGCCTCCTAGTTTGTCCTGAGGAGTGTTATTTTGCCTGCCTTCTGATGAGCTCCAGTCTTTCTATTCCTTTCCTTATATTCTAACTGGAATCTGATTTATAAATAGACTATTGCGTTATGAGCAGGATTACAGACTGAATAGAGGGCAAACTCAATCTGAGGTAATCCAGGCTAAAGAGGAGGATTTTGGGTAAGGGGAAGAGCTGCAGCTATGGTGCCAAAATCTATAGAAGTGGCTGAAGTTGGATCTGAGACCCATCAGTGGAGGAAGGATGAAAACAGACAAAACAGATGCATCATTATAGTGGGTACATAACTTTTGTTTTCATACAATTGCTATTACATGGGTGAAGTAGATAGTTCACCAGTTCATGAATACATTTAGTAATATTTAAATTCTTTTGGCAGTGAACAAGAAGAACATGTACTTCCGAGGATGAATTTATTTTCAGCGTCTGAAAACTTAAAATACAGATTTGTGAGTCCTTTTTAGTTTTCTTTCTGATAAATACTTTGGATGAGCTACAATAATTGAAATAAAGCTTATTTAATACATTTTCTGTATAGCTGAACTTTGATTGGAGTAGTTTGGCCAAAACTGGCTGTTATTTCAGTGAGTGTACAGCTTTACTTTTTGCAAAAGTTTTATGCTTGAAATGGGAGCAGTTAGACTAGACACTATCACTATTTCTAGCGTTTGTAGCCCAGGAACATATTATGAAGTTTCTTGCAACTAAAACTGTAAGCAAATTATATGGGAAGAGAATGCAAAAATCATGGTTTAGATTTATCTAATTTACTTTATTTTAATGTGGAAAAGCAATAAGTTTGTTATTTTGTGAATGTTGAATAATCTTAAATTGTTGTAAAACATATTATGTAAAAAGTTAATTTGTTTCTCAACTGATAGGTTCTCGATCCGACTTGGATCTGACTTGGCCTTCTTCCAGATCTTCAGATCCAACTTACAAGCTCCTCCCTTTACTCATAATTCACCGCTAACCTGACCCACCTCAGATCTTGTTTGCTGCCATATCACTTCAGATGCAGATCCCCTTTCTCTCTAGCTATTGGCTGTTTTTTCCACAAAGTAGTGAGTTTTCTCTTTCTAATTTACAGTAAGACTAACCCTTGAGCTTCTTCACCTGTCTCCCCTTACTTTTGGAGTTCTCTGTTTACAATCATCAGGTCTTGTATCCTTTCCTTCCTACTGAACCTTTGCTATTTTTCTCGATTACCATTGTTGGTACCTTTGCCTTTCCTTTCTGTTTTCTTTCCATTCTACCCACTACAGGGTACTTCTTTATGCCATAGTTGGTAATCTCTCTTACCTAAAAAATAAATTTTGTTTTTCTAATCATACTTTGTATTCTCTAATTATGGCAGATAAGCCAACTGCTTTTAAAAAATGTTTTACAAGTAGGCACACGATCCCTAGTTCAGATGCCCACTAGGAATGTGTGTATTGCATGGACACTTCTTACTTTGATTCTGCATGTTCCATTTGTGCTGTCTTCAATGCTAGAGCACTAACTGACAGAAGGAATAAATTAGTGTTGAAGAGCCTGCTTCCTTCTTCCTCCACTTCTTCTGTTTCAACTGGAGCACAAACCCCCTCCAAGAGGTCAGAGAAAATAAGGCCTGACTCAGCTTCCAAAGACAAGGATACCAGGAAAAGGTCTCCAGATCTGTCTCTAACTTCGGTTCCATTCTCTGAGCCACCATTAATAATTTCAAAGAAGTCAGATCTGACTCACTTGGATCCTACTACCTTGAAAGCAAAATCTTCTCGGATCTGGTCACCCCGAAACTCAATGGATCTGATCCCTACTCGACTTCCTTCTCCCTTTCTACAGGAGTCTCCATATAAACACTCCAGACTGTCATCTACTAGTTCTTCTATTAGTTCTTGCAGGAATTTGTCCAAGGCTGAATTGGATAACACAGCTTAGATCCAAATTGGGGTAATTCTGTCTCAGCCTGCATTGGATCCATGAGCTTGCTCATCACTGATACTCACTTCATTTCTCCTTCTCTGATCTGTACCTTGGTTTGGTAGCCCTCAGATATGAGATCTCTGGGAGCGTCCGTGTTGCATCCAAAGACAGTTTGCTCTTTGACTCTGACCGCTTCCATAAGCCATCTGGCTCAGAATCTTTGGGAGCAGGAGGACTCTTGGAGCAAAGTGTTGGCACTGGGTCTGAGGGACCAGGATAAATTCTGAAATTATTGGAGCTGTCCTTGCCCCTCAGCACTTTGGTGCTAGACAGCACATGTCTGACTCCATCCTTGGGTGAAGGGCCTGGAGGGATTCAGGGGGCATCAGCATAGGTAACTTCAGCTCCAGTGCTGCCAGCTTTGGTCTCCCCTAGCCCCTCTACTTTGAGATTGTGGAGAATGCCTTCTCTTTATCTAGAGAAAGGACATCCTTGCCCCTCAAGGATCATATATCTGTAGTTCTGAGCCTTGTTCTTCTATTCCAGTGGGACAATCAGCCTGTTCAAGTTTCCAGTTAGTCCCTCAGGATGTACCTGTCACTTCTGATACCTCACCAGACCATCACATTGACGAGGCCCCTCAGAATAGAACATGTAAAAGGAGATACTTAGATGCCGCTCAGAAATCTCTCACTGAGGATAGTAATGAAGGGGAAGAATCCCCCAGATCTCCACCTGAGGCCATATCCTTTGGAGACATACTAGAACTCCTAAAGCAAAAAAGGTGGTTGGTCATCCAACACCCCCTCCCAAGAGGAGTCGGTGTTCCTGGAGGCTTTTGGGCCTGACCTGGCTACATCTTGAGGGACTCCCTGGCTGATGAGTATATAGATCTTGTCTCACACCAGGCTTGAAAGGAATTGGATATTGTGGAGTCCATCCTCAAGGGCCCAGATAAAAGTTTAGCCCCCCCAGGACAAAACACACTGGAGCAAAGTGATCCTGGTAGATGCCACAGTTGTGGCAGCAGCCACTAAGAAAGAGCTTGCAGAACAGAGCTTGTCTGTTCATTCCCCTAATTAGGGAGTGGTCATTGAATTACCTGACACACTTCACAAGATTGCAAAGAGATTTGACCAAGGAGCTCTCCAAATCTCTTTTTGGGTCCATGTCTGTGCAGGACTAAAATAGAATCTCTTCAGAACTGGCCATCCTTCAGTCTATAGCTAGCACATCCATGAGGTTGATATCCCATGCTGTAGATGGTACCTCACGGGTGGCTGGTTTGGGAATGGCTATTAGCAGACACCCCTGGATATGCCTATACAATTTTCAGAGCCCTTTAAATCTTCATTCATTAATTTTCATTTGATGGATCTTACTTATTTGGCCCAAAGGTGAAAGAAACAGACTCCAGAAGTGAGCAAGAGGGAAGGACCTTGTTGTTAGGATCCATTTTTCTACTCTTCAGAGATCCTTTTCCCAGAATCAATGTGGAGGTAGAAAGATGTGGTTCTGCAAGTACTGGGTCCTTTCCAAGACTCACAAGGAGATAGTTCTTCCAGAGGCAGAGGGGGAAACTTTAATGGAAGACACTGCCCCGTGGCAGGGGTGGCCTGCAGAACCAGGGTTTCCAGGATTCTTTCTCAGAGAAACCCTACCAGCACTCCTGAAAGGTTGCCCGACTGTTGTTCTGTGGAGGCAGTTAGGGGCATTTGTCTCCACACCTAGAAGCCTGAGCATCCATCATAAACGTTTCCTGGGTGCAGATAATTATATCCAAAGGTTATATTATACCATTTTCTCAAATTCCCCCTTCAAAAAGGAAAAGAATCCCTGATGTTCCACCTAATCAGAGGGAGGCGGCAGCATTAGAAATAGAAAAGCTGCTTAAAACAAGAGTCATCCAAAAGGTCCCCCAAGACCGAATAGACTCCAGAACTTATTCAAGATTCTTCTTAGTGCCAAAGAAGACAGGGGATACTCGAGACCCATCCTGGATCTTAGCAAATTAAATCAATATGTGAAATATTCAAGGTTCCAGATAGTCACTGTTCAGTCCATTTTGCTCCTTCTGTGAAAGGACAATTGGATGTGCTGTATAGATCTTCAGGATGCGTACTATCACTTCAAAATTAAGTGACACTCCAGAGAATATCAACACTTCCAGCTGACAGCCAGTCATTACCAGTTCAGAGGACTGCCATTTGGCCTCAGCACAGCCCCCAGGGAGTTTGCCAAATACATGGCGGTGGTAGCAGCTCACCTCAGACTGCTGGGATTCAGAGTGTTTCTGTATTTAGACTGGCTCTTAACTGTTCCAACTAGACATGTTCTTCAAGAAGCATGGGACTACTTACTCCAGTTGTAACTTCACTTAGGCATCATGGTCAATTACAGCAAATCACAACTCGCACCAATGCAGAGTCTGCAGTTCATAGGTGCTTGTCTGTACATGGTCAATCGGATATCTTCTCTTCCTCCAACACAAATTCAGGCACTCACATCCCAGGTCAAGAAAGTGATCTTGCGTCCTTCTCTTCCAGCATGATTAATCTTGCAAGCTTTAGGGTGCATGGTAGCAGGTATCATCCTCATTCTTTTAGCCAGGTTTCACATGCAAATTCTGCAATGGACTCTATTGGTGCAGTGGTCTACTCTTCAGCAGCCTGTATGCACCCGTCATTTGTTCTTCCTCTACCCACAGCCACGGTGACAACAGACGCCTCCCAACTGGGGTGGAGGGGTCACTACTTTGGAAGAACAGTCCAAAGTTTTTGGTCCCCAGAAGAGGCCAAATCACATATCAATGTCCTGGAAATGAGAGCAATCCTGCTTGTGTTGCACGCCTTTCAAGATGTTCTCCCTTCCAGGACAATTGCTATTCAGACAAACAATATGTCTGTAGTCTGGTACATTATCAAATGGGGGGAACTGGTGCTTACCCACTATGTTGACAGGCAATGAGACTGTGGCAATGAGCAATCTCTTCTGACTTCTTTCTCATAGCAACACACATTATGGGGTGGGCCACTGTGATTGCAGACAAACTAAGCAGGTACATTCTGATGCCTCATGAGTGGTGTCTCAAGGTTGAAGTGGAAGAGAGGATTTTCCATTGATGAGACCAGCCATGCTGTGACCTCTTCTCTTCTCCCCTCAACAACAAGTAGAGCAGGTTCTTCAGCCTGGTACCTCTGACGAGAGAGCCACTGAGTGATACCGTAGTCCATGACTGGCCCTCCGGTCTCCTCTCTGCTTACCCCCTGTTACCTCTTATCCTCAAGTTTTTACAGAAGGCATTCTGGTTTAAGAGCACAGTTATCTTCATTGCACCTTTTTGGCCTCATCAAATTTGGTTTCCTTTCCTGTGGCCTCATCTTCTGCACTGCCCTGGATACTGGACCACAGTCTAGATCTCCTTTCTCAACCAACAGGAATGACTCCTCCAAACATAACAGGCTTCAAGCTAATTGCATGGTTTCTCCCAATCCACTGATTGCTAGAAAGTCCAGGCTATCCCTCCCAGTCCATCATACCTTATTATCTTCTCAAAAAGGCTTCCAGGAGAACAATTTACAGAAGTAAATGGAAGAGATTTGCCTTCTGGACCCTTAAGAGAGATATGGACACTTTTCTGCCACTATACTAGCTGTACTTGAGTTTTTAGCTTTAATTTTTAAAGATGGGGCTGGTGTTTCTACTGTTAAGGTGCAATTAGCTTCCACGTCACACCTCCATATTAGTGACAATAATTCTTTCTTAGCTTCTTCTAGGTTATGCAAAGCATTTCTCAAAGGCACTTTCTTGCTTAGATCTCCACTTAAGTATCCTGCTCCTCCTTGGGATTTAACTATCTTGTTCTAAGCCTGACCCAAGACCCCTTTGAACCTTCAGTTAAGACAGACCTTAAGTTTTTGTCCTGGAAAACCATTTTCATAGTTGCTATTACATCAGCTAGATGAGTATCTGAACTCCAGGCTCTCTCTTCCAACTCTCCTTACATGGTTTTCCACAAATACAAGGTTTCCTTATGGACCAACCCGTCTTTTTCACCTGTGGTAGCTTCTGAGTCTAATATCAACCAGATAATTAACCTCCCAGTTTTCTTTCCAAATTTCTCAAATAAGGGAGAATACATGCTCCATCTTTTGGATGTGCATAGACAATTTCGATTTTATCTCCATTGGACCAAATATTTCCTGAAGATTGACTAGTTGTTTGTGTCCTTCTCACCTAACAGATTGGGCATCCCAGTTTCTAGAGTTACTCTAGCCAAATGGTTAATGGAGTGCATATTTTTTGTCCATAGTTAAGGAGGATTGTCCTTGCCTAAGCCTACTAGAGTTCATTCCACAAGGTCTATGGCTGTATTCTCAGCCTTTTGTTCAAGAACTTTTGTAGATGACATTTGTGCAGCTGCCACTTGGTCCATTGCTCATACTTCTATTGCTCATTGCAAACTGGATTTAGTTTCTAGGAACAGAGCTGCCTTTGGCTCCACAGTACTTCGACATATCCTTCCATGACAACTACCCAAGGTTCATCTAGCTGGGGATTCTGTTCCATCTGTTGAGGAATGAATGAAAATGACAAGAACAGATAAAAAAAGTTATGTACTCACCATGACATTGCATCTGTGTTGTCCATTTTCATTCTTCCTCAACTAACCACCCTCCTAACCCCCTTCCCATTGCTCCTGGAGAGATCTAAGTGATATTACTTTGGGAACTACTGTTCCTTGTTTGAGCTGCAGTTCTATTCTTTTAATCTATACCTTTTTAATTTCTTTAAGGTATTATCCAATGACTACTGAGGGCAGCAAACTCGATCTGAGGTATATGAACCACTTAAGAAACACAAAAAAACGAACCACTGGAACCAGAGAACTCCACACTCCTAAATACTGGATGTAATTCCGTTTATTCATAATTCATTGGTTATTGAACTATTAGCAGCCAAAATGCAATTTTGTGCAACTCAGCAAATGCTATATAGCAGCAGAAAAACTCATTCCAACAATATTATTGAAGAATTTGACAAGAAATTCTTGTTTTAATTTTTATATCTAATTGATTGCATCTGTTTTTGGTAATTGTTTAATAGATTGATTAATTTGCTGTGATATAAAAAGTGAAGCTTTTTAACATACAAAGTACTCTAAAGGCTGTTTTAGCCGAGGCGCTAGGAGATATCTGTGTTGCTGTTCATAGTATTTTAATGTCAAGACTGGTTTGCTGCTATTTTCTTCAATAATATTGTTGGAATGAGTTTTTCTGCTGCTATATAGCATTTTCTGAGTTGCACAAAATTGCCTTTTGGCTGCTAATAGTTCAATAACCAGCGAATTACGAATAAACGGAATTACATCCAGTATTTAGGAGTGTGGAGATCTCTGGTTCCAGTGGTTCGATCTGAGGTATGTTAGGCTGTCAGGGCAATGTGGGTAAAGGGTGGAGCTCAAGAGTTGGATCTGAAGATCTGGAAGAAGTGTCCGAGTCAAATCCAAAACCCATCAGTATCGGAAGAATGACAATGGATAACACAGATGTAATGTTATGGTGAGTATACAACTTTTTGTGACATACACGGTAATAAGGCATGCAGAAAAATAACAGTGTGTGTGTGGGTGTGTGTGTGTGTGTGTGTGTGTGTGTGTGTGTGTGTGTGTGTGTGGACTGGTTGCTGTCATTTGAATATTTTGTAACTAAAGGATATCATGAATTCTAACTTTATTTTTTAACTCTGGAAACACATTATATTCCACTTCAAAGATATTCTAATGATGGTTGAGCTGAGATGGTCAATGTAACAAAAAACTGTAACACTTAGCTTTTGTTGTTTTCTTTCCTGACATATTTTTGGTCTGTTCCTCCTCTAAAATTTGTGATTGTCTAGGAAATCACTTAGGATTGAAGTCACTAAATAATGACATATAGTTTAGAAAATGCATGGTAACACAATATGTGAAGTTGTTAAAACTCGCCGTTTATTCTCACTGATGGGTTCAGAGCTGATCCTAGGCTCCGACATAGCCTATAGCAAAGCTCAAGGTTTGCCAGTAGCTCGAGACCAAGCCCCTTATCCCATGATGCACTGCTGGAATTACCTCAGATCTAGTTTGCCGCGGCACAGATCTTTGTGTTCCAGATAGCTCGGACCATTATTAATCGATAGATTCTTCTATTTGCAAGTTTAAAAGCTTTTTTCTTCACTTCTTGATAGCATAGTGTATGTGTATATATATATATATATATATATATATATATATATATATATATATATATATATACAACTTCAAATATCATCTCTTCTAAAAGTTGGCTAGGGTACCCCCGTTTCAGAAACATTCCCCTCAAGGTTTGACATTCCACAAAAAAATCATTGTCATCAGAAACCATGCAGACTGGCCTTACCAACTGGCCCTTAACAACAGATTTCTTTTGTTGATAAGGATGACTACTGGTGTAATGAAGAAAGGAATTGGAGTAGGTCGATTTTCTGTGAATCTTAACTTTGAACACTTGGTTCCCTCTGTCTTTATATAAATATACATCCAAATATGCTATGTTCTCTGTACACGAACTATATGTAAAGGACAAAAAATTTGTAGAGGCATTTAAATAATCAATAAACTTGGGAATATCTTCGATAGTGCCATCAAACATAATGAACACATCATCCAAATATCTGGTATAGTAGTAGATGTTGGCACTAAACTCGTTGTTAAAGAAGAAGTGTTGCTCCCAATGGGCCATTACGAGGTTGGCAAAGCTAGCCCCACATGGAGAGTAACATCCGTCTTTTGTAAATCTTCCTTCAAACATGAAATAATTGTTTGTCAAAATTAAATCCAAAAATTCTTGTACTAGCTCAATTTCTCTTACTGAACTGCCCTTATCCGTCATGAAATTGGAAACCCATTCAATTCCTGTATCCACGGGTATGGCAGTATAAAGGTCCTTCACATCCATGGTCAGGAAAACAATGTGATCTCTGTATTTGAGGCCAGTGATGTTACTTAGAAAGGACCAAGAGTCTTTGCAAATATGCTCCACGTGTTCAACCAATTTCTTTAAAATTGTGTCGACGTATTTAGCAATGGGATAAGTGATGGAATTTCTTCCATTCACAATAGGCTGGAGGGGTGGATCCTTTAAGCGCTTGTGAACCTTCGGGATTTCAAAAATGATAGGTGTCAGTGGGGCCAAGCATGACAAATAATTATACTGGTCCAATGAAATCCTAGACTCTATGAACAAATTATTGAAACAAACCTTCACTTTCTGTTGTGATTTGTTCATTTCATTCAATGAGGCTGGTGTATAATTGTCAGTATTCAATAATCTCAGCATATGATCTCTATAATCAAACTCATCAAAAAAACACAAGGCCACCTCCTTTATCTGGTTTAACTGTTTTAACATTCTGAAAATGCAAGGAATTTAACCTATCCCAGTCTAACTCATTAAAATTCAAAGTTTTGCTGGAAGAAACAGATCTACTACTATCTAAAATATCACATAAATCCAATTCACATATATGTTCAAAAGTCAACAAGGCTGGAGCCAAAGATGGGTTAAATACACTGGGTATTCTGCATTCTCTATCTACTATGGGTTGGTTCTTAAACAAACTCTCCAAGTTTAGTTTACGTGTGAAGAGTTTTAAATCAAGGACTGTCCTTGCTAGATTAGCTCTCTGGTCGGGGACAAAAAATAAACCTTTGGCAAAAAGTTCAGCCAAAGGGGTGTCCACAGCCATGCTTGAATAGTTAAAAATTTTAAAGTCCTGGTCGCTGTTAAACACAATACTGTAAGAACTGGTGTTAGCTCTACCAGAAGCACCAGCTAGGTTGTAGCTAGCCGGAGTAGCAACTACCTCTGGGATAACCAGTTCAGTCTCAGCCCCTTCTCATTCAATGGCCTCGGGTTGTTGGTCAAATTGATTTGGAAGTGGCCTCAGTTGTGAAAATTTTGAGAACTAATCTCGTTATTTAGAGGGTTGTTGCCAAAAATAGGTTCTTCATTGGGCGAAACAAAGTCCCGGTTATTGTTCCTTTGATTGGCCTTATTCCCTTGGTTGGCATTAGTGACAATACCCCTTGACGTGTTCTTACCTCTGGTATTGTTCCTCAATCGGCCTTTCCAACTAGAGCCCTCAGGTTGTTGCTCGAGTGGTTCACTTACTGGCTCGGCATAGCTGTATTCAGAGGGCTGAATACGTGGTCTATCTTGACCTTGATTAAGCTCAGTACCATTAGAACAAATCGAGGGATTAAGCCAAACCTGGGCAGGTGGAGGTTTGGGGTAGGCTGATCCTTTACTGTAGTCATTACTGTCCCTTACCAGTTTTTTTTTTTTTTTTTTTGTGGGTTTTTAACTTGGATATTTGACCATTAATACTTGTGAAAATACGGTCATATTCATACCTGTATCAGTCACAGTCTGAGTCCATTTTAATACACTGGTCAAGTGCTTCTATCTCTTCATTCAGTACCTCAGTAATGACTGTATAATGTTTAATGTATAATTCAATCAACTCAAAGCCATGTTTATCAAATAAGCATAATAAATCCTGATGAAAAACAGAATCGCATATTAGACCTGTTGGAAAATGCCAGGATCTCAACCCTTTAGGTACCTGGCGTCTTTGTAGGCATTCTCTGAGTCCATTTTAATACACTGGTCAAGTGCTTCTATCTCTTCATTCAGTACCTCAGTAATGACTGTATAATGTTTAATGTATAATTCAATCAACTCAAAGCCATGTTTATCAAATAAGCATAATAAATCCTGATGAAAAACAGAATCGCATATTAGACCTGTTGGAAAATGCCAGGATCTCAACCCTTTAGGTACCTGGCGTCTTTGTAGGCATTCTCTGAAGTACAGAAAATCCAAAAGTGCACCAAACTGCTGCAAATAATCCAAATAATCCAACGACACCTTCTTACTTTAAGTTCTTTATTTGAACAAACAAAACTGGTAGTGAGCGCTTTCACGTCCTTGGATTATTTGCAGCAGTTTGGTGCACTTTTGGATTTTCTGTTTTTCACATATTGTTTCTATCCAAAAGAGCTTTACTTGCCAGGATTATTTTGGACACTCATTCTCTGAAGTAGGCAATCTCTAGTTGCAGCTTTTTAACTTTAAAAAGCTTGTTGTCAAACATTTTAACTTTTCTACAATGTTAAAAATAACGGCTTCGCTAGACTGATTGTCATTCGAACAGGAACTGTCAGTATTTAATGAAACAGGCTCATTCAGCCAATCTTTAAGGTGCATACCAACAAAAGTATTTGAAACAGAGTTTAAAGCAATGACAGGTTGGGCAACACTCATGTCACTATGAGTTCCCAAACGATGGTTAGAATCTGCACAAGCAATGTTATTTGAACTAGCAATGTTGTTTACACTAGATTTAAGCTGGGAAACCCTCGTTTCACTCCGGACTCCCAACTGAACAGCAGAGACAATTGTAAGCAAAGATTTACCTCTACAGGCTTCAACCATTGTTATGGGATTCCCCTTAGGACTTTACTTAGTTCTGATACAAATTTGACTTCTATCTTCGAACCCAGACCCAAAATTGTCTATAGAAGAGGGCAGAACATTAAAAGTTTGTTGGAGAGGGGTAGGATTCTAGTTGCCAGAGTCCCAGGCATGTATAAATGCGAGAGTTGCTCCCAGTGTAGATTTACGGAGGTGGGTAATACCTTCTCCATTAGAGGGAGAAAATACTACATAAATAAAAGATTTAATTGTGCCACCAAGGGAGTGGTCTATTTAGCAACCTGTAACCTCTGCCCTTGTTTCTACATCGGTAAGACTGATTGTAGATTCAAGGACAGGGTCTATGAACAATTACATCAGGAAGTTAAAATTGGAAAATGCACTGGCTAAGCATATGCACGAACACCCTCAGCATGGTTTCAAGTTTAGGGTGATTGATCAGAATGAACAAGATCCTAGGGGGAGACCCCCTCACCCTTAATCTAGAACTGTGCGAATTATTATGGCAAATAAAATTGAATGCCTATGATGTACTAGGGTTAAATGATTTATGTTCTTTGTCTTGTGTTTTAAAACTGAAGAGTCTGCAGAGGTAATTGAACATTTCTTCTGTGCATTTGTTGTTTGTTTACATCACTGAACCTTAGTAGAAATACTTACATTCTCTGTATTTTTTTATTTTTTTGTATTATATTAGTTAACTGACAGGCTGAGTAATAGAGGATATATGATTTTACTAGTGGTTACTTATTTTAAATGAATTGCTCATTTTGCACATTAATTATTTAGTACAGTTTTTAAACAAAGCTTTTTATATCATTTTCTTAAAACCAGATCATCCTCAGTGTGCATGTTTATTTTTGGTCAGTTTTATTCATGCTGGCTTATTTATTCAAGCGTATTTATTTAGTATTTGTATTTATATTACTTTTTTTAAATATCTGTACTTTTGCTTTTAGAAGCTAATAATTGATGTTTAGCATGTGACATTTCAAACAGCTACACTTTAAATAGCTGCATTTTGCATTAGTTCTGTTTGTCTGATGAAGTCTTGCTCATAGAAGCAAGATGAAAGCGCTTACACAACTTGCTTTTAGGAATTAAAACTTGTCTCAGTGGATTATAACTTGCCTCAGTGGATTATATTTTGTTCCTTGGATTTGTCTTGCCACCTGTGGTTGTTTTCAGCATTTGATGCAGTTATTTTTTTACAAGTTTGTTAACTTGGGAAAGAGACCTCCAGTTGGGGCAGAAATGTCTTCTCTGAGTCAGTCTCCATTCAGACCTTTTCCTATAAAAAAAAAAAATGTTAAACATTGTTCATCTTAAAACATGGTGTTTGTTAGAAAAGATGAATTTTCTTTCCTTAGCCAGGCAGTTATTTCAGGCTATTCATCTTGTTGCTAAGGAATCTTTACCTGAGAATAGTGTCAGTAGAGATATTCCTGAGGAAAACATTTTAGTAGATTCTGACATAGACAATGGCAGGACTTCTTCTCCTGCAAATTCCCAAGCCTATATCTCTAATTCAGAGGAAACCTGGTCCTGAAAATTCCCTAGGAGTTGTCCTTTACTTGGACAAGAGCCAGGATGATTGAGGTGTTTTCTGGCAATAAGTAGATAATACCTCATTCCAGTCCCATTTATGCTGGTGTGCCTACCTTGGAGAATGTATTTTAATGCTGCCTGTCAACCTTTAGCTCCCCAAAAGGCAGATAGAATTTACAAAGTTTCATAAACTAAAAACATTTATTTTCCCACCTCAGGCTTGACCCAACAGCTATATCTGCTTCCTTGCCAGCTAGAAATAAAGAATGTTAAGTTGTCAATCTCGCCTTCATTCTTGCTGGATGGGTTCGGAGCCGATCCTCGGCTCCGACTCGGCCACTTACTAAAGCTCGAGAGCTTATTTTACCGGCTTGAGGCAACCCTATATCCCATGATGCTAGGTGATAACTCCCCAGATCTCGTTTGCCGCTTTCGCTTGCGAGGTGCGTATTTTTACCGGCTCCTGGTAAGTCTTTAAATATATAGTGTTCAGTCACCCTTTTTGGTTAATTTTTCACCCAGTTGTTTTTCAGTAGTTAGCGACTACCTTTAATTCTATTCCTGTTTATACCTTCCCTTTTTATCCCTTATATCCCCTCCCCCTCCACTCTTATGTTAGGCCTTAAGCCTGCCCCTTTCCTAATTTTTCTTAGGGATCCTGTGGAGTGTTTGGGTGTGTCAGTATCCTAATTAATATTTTTATTGTTTTTTATTGTTTTTTGAGTGTTGTGTGTGTCTGTGTGTTTTTTCTCTTTCCTTTTGTGATCCCTCAACACTGTTATGTCGAAAGAACCAAAGGAAACTAAGGTCTCAGGCTTTAAGAAGTGTGACTCATGCTGTCAGAAAATGTCTCTGACAGACGTTCACACTTCTTGTGTTTACTGCCTGGGAACCCTGCACCTGCAGGACTCTTGTTCTGTGTGTCATGCATTCAGTCCAAGAGTCCTGCAGGAGCGCAGGAACAAACTTATACTGAGGGGCTTGTTAAAGCCCGAGGGCTCCCCAACTAAGTCTGCGTCGGGGAGGCCTTCGAAACCAGCAAAACCGTCGGCTCCTAGTACTAAGCCTTCGGCTGCTGGCTCTTTGTCTGTGCCTAGATCGGCTCCGGCTGGAGCCGATCCCTCCGAGTCACAGGTTCCAGTCTCGGCACCACTCGGTGCCGATACCTCTGAGTCCATGCATTCACTGTCGGCTCCGGCTGGAGCCGACGTGTCCGCGGCTCCTTTGGCTCCATTCATATCTAAGAAGAGGTCAAGATCCCCTTCATTGGAGTCCATTCATTCGGCTCCGAGATCTCCCCTGCTCTCGGAGCAGAGCCATCGGAGGCGATCTTCTCGGTCGTCCAGGCTTTCAGATCACAACCTTGAGAGAGTGGTAAGTAGGCTGTTAAAGTCTCAGGCATTGGCCCAGATGATCTGTAGCCCGTCTCATCAGACGGTAGCTATTACGACTCCACCTATTTTTCCTCCTTTGACTCTCCCTCAGAGTTTGGAGCCAGAGCTCCTCGGAGCCGTGACTGTTGTGGCGTCGGAGCCGATACATCCCCCTTCGGCTCCTTCGTCTTCCGCTCCGATCTCCTCCTTGATGCCTTCATTGGACAGATCCGGGCGCCTGGTCTCTCTCGTCAGCTCCGAGGAGGTGAGTGGCATCGGACCATTGTCCAACCCCGTTCTCCCTCTCGGAGCGTCAGCGCTGGTGAGCTCGGCCCCGACATCAGCCTCAGAGCCTTCCCTGTCGGTGCGGCCTGGGGTTCCTACCTCTTCGGAGCGGGGGCCCTCTGGCCTTTCTGATAGGGGAGCCTTCGAGGTGATGAGGAGTGTACTAGCCCCAGGGCATAGTCAACGGTCAGCTCCATCAGCTCCTCCCACTACAGTGCCTGCTGATGTCTCTTCCCACTCTCTTGCTCCCGGACCCAGAGATCCAACACCTCAGGTTTCCCCACTGGGAATTTCTTCCTCTTCCGAGGCTTCTCCTGACCTGTCAGCAGAGCCTCCGCATAAGAGGACATGTAAGAGGAAGCATGTGGACTCCCCTGAGTCCATTACATCTGACACTGACTTGGATGAGTCGGAGGGATCCCCAAAGTCCCCCTCTGAGGATGTCTCTTTCTCAGACATCCTAGAAATTCTAAAGCAGAGGGGGAACTGGTCTTCCCTTAATCCTTCCGAGGATGAGTCGGTGTACCTGGAGGCGTATGGTTCTCGACCCTCCACCTCCTGGGTGTCTCCACCTTTCGACCCCCTTATGGAAGTAGTGGCTCGGAAGGCGTGGTCGGCCCCGGATTCGGTGGAACCCATCCCTCGGAGGCCATCTAAATTCATCACAGCACCAGTTGACAAACAATTCCTAACAAAAGGTGTACCGGCAGATGCCATGGTGGTGGCTGCAGCCACCAAGAAGGAACTAGCTGATCCTTCAATACCTATCCATCTTCCTAATAAGGATTCTAGGACCATGGATAGGTACTGTAAGCGGATGTTTTCTTCAGCGACCTTTGCCATGCGGTTGCTGAATTACTTGTGTCACTTCACCCGCCATCAGAGAGATATTCTCAAAGAGTTGGGAGAAGTCTTACAGGATCCATCAGCTGCTGGGTCCCAGGATAAAATAAACTCACAGCTTGGAACCCTGAACTCGATTGTTAACTCCTCCATGCGTCTAATTTCATATGCAGCCGGTGGAGCAAGTAGTGCCGCGGGCACAGGAGTGGCCTTAAGGTGTCACGCCTGGATGCGGCTGTGTAATTTCGTGGGCCCTTTCAAGGTGTCCTTCACAAATTCCCCTTTTGATGGTTCGGCTTTGTTCGGACCTCAAGTGAAAGACACCTTGACCAGATGCGAACAAGATGGCAAGACTCTTTCTGCCATAGGAGTCCGTTTCTCCACCCCTTCAAGACCATACCCTAAGGGTCAGAAGGGTGGGAAAATGTGGTTCCGCAAATCTCAAGGAGTCACGCCTGATGCAAGAGGTCAGTTTACCCCCAGAGGCAGAGGGGGTAACAACAACAGACACCGCCCTAGGGGCAGAGGGGATCCACAGAACCAGGGTAGCAGGGAGCCTCTCTCTGACAAACCCTTCCAGCATCCCTGAGATGTTGCCCGATTGTCCACCTTCGGAGGCAGTCGGGGGAAGATTGTCGCTGTACCCAATAGCCTGGCTTTCCCTTACTCAAGACAAATGGGTACAGTCGATCATATCAGAGAGTTACAAAATTCCCTTTATCCAAACCCCAATTCAGCAAAAGGGAACCCTTCCAGACGTTCCACCCGGTCTAAGGGAACTAGCAGTATCAGAGATATCAAAACTGCTAGCAAAAAGAGCCATCCAGCCAGTCCCAGCAGACCAACTAGGATCCGGAATCTACTCAAGGTTCTTTTTGGTACCGAAAAAGATAGGGAACTGGAGACCAATATTAGATCTCAGCAAACTAAACAAGTTTGTAAAGAGAACAAGATTCCGGATGGTCACGCTACAGTCCATTCTACGCTTTCTGGGCAAGGACAATTGGATGTGCTCCGTGGACCTTCAGGATGCGTACTATCACATCAAAATTCACAGGCGCTCCAGCAGGTTTCTCTGCTTTCGGCTGGGGGCCAGTCACTACCAATTCAGAGCCCTGCCCTTTGGTCTCACTACAGCCCCCAGAGTGTTCACCAAATGTATGGCAGCGGTTACGGCTCACCTGAGACGGCAAGGATTCCAGGTGTTTCCATATCTAGACGACTGGCTCCTCACTGCCACCACCAGGCATCAACTTCTCTAAGCCAGAGCTTACACCATTCACATTTGCAGAGGGCTAGGAATCTCTATAAATTTTGAAAAGTCTGCCTTGTCGCCTTGTCAGTCTATTACCTTTATAGGCACCAACTTGAACACCATACAATTTTCAGCAAAGTTAACAGATCAAAGGGTCTTAGATATTCAAAACCATGTCCATGTTCTTCTTCAGAGCGACAAAATTCAGGCCAGGTATGTCCTGAAAGTATTGGGTCTTATGGCGGCCGCCATAACACTTCTTCCCCTTGCACGTTTTTGCATGCGTCTTCTACAGTGGATGCTTTTCGCCCAATGGACTTTTCAGCAACTCCCCATGCACCACAAGATCATGATAACTCCAACTTGCAAAAGTCATCTGTCCTGGTGGATATTGTCCCCTCAAGTCCATCAAGGCAGACCCTTTGTTCCTCCTCCCCCGGTTGCCACGGTGACATCGGACGCCTCCCTGATCGAGGGGGGGAGGGGGCATTTTCAGGGCAGGATGGTCCATGGCACTTGGCAATTTTTCGAACACCACCTGCACATAAATGTCCTAGAGATGAGAGCAGTGCTTTTAACGTTGCAAGCCCTCCACGACTCTCTTCCCCTAGGAACTATTGCAATCCAAACGGACAATATGTCCGTAGTGTGGTATATCAACAAGCAAGGCGGAACCAAGTCCTATCCCCTGTGTCGAGAGGCACTCAGACTTTGGCAATGGGCAATTTCCTCTCAGCGGTTTCTGATAGCAACGCATATCCCCGGGAAGTCCAACATCATAGCGGACAGGTTGAGCAGAGCTATACTCATGCCACATGAGTGGTCTCTCAAACAATCTGTGGCGGAAGAGATTTTTCAGAAGTGGGGCCTTCCTTGCTGCGATCTTTTTGCTGCACCCCAAAACAGCAAATGCCCCGACTTCTTCACCCTCTTCCCCCTTCCAGGCCATCCCCTCAGAGACGCTCTAGTCCAAGATTGGCCTCGGGGACTTCTCTATGCCTTTCCACCCTTTCCTCTAATCCCACAAGTAATTCAGAAAGCAACCGCCTTGAGAGCCAAGTTGATTCTCATTGCCCCTTATTGGCCTCGACAGATATGGTTTCCGTTCCTACATCGTTATCTTTTGGTACAGCCTTGGCATCTGGACCCAGCTCCAGATCTGTTGACCCATCAGTCGGGCAGCTGCACCAATCCCTACATTCTCTCAACCTCACTGCTTGGTTGCTCCACTTCCGTCCTTAGCCAGGCTTCCTATGATTTCTAATCCCGTCTGGGATATCATAGTAGCTTCCCTTAAATCTTCCACCAGAAGGATTTACACTAGTAAATGGAAACGTTTCTCCTTCTGGGTGAAGGCAAGGAATATAGATCCCTTTACTGCCCCAATTCATTCGGTCTTAGACTTCCTAGCCGAAATTTTTCATTCAGGGTCTTCTGCCTCTACAGTAAAGGTTCAGTTGGCAGCCATATCGAATTTTCATACAGGCTTATCGTACCACAACATCATGTCCAATAAGCTTTGCAAAGTTTTCCTTAAAGGTGTATATTTACTTAAGCCTCCGATCAAAGACCCTCCACCTCAGTGGGATCTTAATTTAGTCTTAACATCCTTGATTCTTCCCCCCTTTGAACCTGCGGTCTCCTGTTCATTGAAATTTCTTTCCTGGAAGACACTCTTCCTAGTCGCCATTACTTCTGCTAGGAGAGTATCTGAGCTTCACGCCCTCTGCATTCGTCCTCCCTACTTAATCTTCCATAAAGACAGAGTTTCTCTAAGGACTAATCCATCCTTCTTACCCAAGGTGGCTTCGCAGACAAATTTAAATCAATCAATTGATCTCCCAGTTTTTTTCCCAAACTATACTAATAGAGCAGAGCAAAAGCTACATTATCTAGATGTTCACCACCAGCTCCGATACTATTTGGATAGAACCAAACAAATAAGAAAGTCTGATCAACTGTTTTTATCGTACGCAGAAAATAAGAAAGGCCTTCCTGTTTCTAAGGTGACCCTATCTAGATGGCTGTCTTCTGTGATTACATCTATTTATCAACTCAGAGGCAGGGAATTAACTTCTAAGCCAAAAGCCCATTCAACTAGAGCACTAGCTACATCTACAGCTTTTCAAGCTAGACTACCAATAGACACTATCTGTGCGGCAGCCACATGGGCCTCTCCTCATACCTTTGTTTCGCGTTACAAATTGGACATGGCCTCCAGGGACAGAGCAACATTTGGTTCCACCATTCTTAAGAGTCTGTTCCAATGAGCCACCCAGGATGAAGGTGCTAGGGACGCGGTCCCATCCAGCAAGAATGAAGGCGAGATTGACAACTTAACATTGAGAAGTTATGTACCTACCATAACGTTCCATGTTAGTTGTCTTCTCTCGCCTTCTTTCTTGCGTCCCACCCACCATCCCCCTAGCCTCGACAGACCGAGAAGATCTTCCCTTCCTTGAAGGGTCCTTACATTCCCTTGTTCACCATCTAGGTGTCCTAGGATATATATAGTGTAGATAATGATCTTTGGGGGTTTTTATCCCTCTTCTTCCTCCTTCCAGTTGGAGGATTTTTGTTTTATTGGCCTATGCTAGATTTTTCAGCTTCCAAACGAGATCTGGGGAGTTATCACCTAGCATCATGGGATATAGGGTTGCCTCGAGCCGGTAAAATAAGCTCTCGAGCTTTAGTAAGTGGCCGAGTCGGAGCCGAGGATCGGCTCTGAACCCATCCAGCAAGAAAGAAGGCGAGAGAAGACAACTAACATGGAACGTTATGGTAGGTACATAACTTCTCATTTGTTTTCTTACAATCATTCCCCCGTGAATAAAGTAGGAAAGACATTGGAAAGATTTGGTAATAGAGTATTTTCTTCTTCCATTTTGGTGTATAGAATTGTTAACTATCAGACACACGTGGAAATTTATTTTTTTTTTGTGCAGGCAGTTTGAGAGAGAATTATCTTGTGTATTTCTTCCTGAAGATAGTTCCTCTCTAAATTTCATTGTTTCTAACATTTCTAAAGTATCAAAACATGCCTTAAAGAGTGTATTCCTGCAGATACTATATCTGTGGCCACTGCTACTGCTACAGTATCAAGGAGATATGCCTCAAAACATAAGCAAAAGTTTTCTAATAAGGTAAAGTTTCAGATTTTATCTTCAGCTTTAGATAAGGAGGTTGTGTTTGGTCCACCTGTCTCTCAGGAGTTCAAACAATTCAATAAGAGAGGAAAATTAATACAGGGATTTTCTAAGATTTTTCAAGCCCTCTGCTTATAAATTTTCCAAATCTTCTTTTCCTTCTACAAACAAAACAAAACAAACAATCTTTGCCTTCTCAAGACAAATAGGGAAAGAAAGATGTCAGGAGGGGAATAACAGGAGAGAAGGATCTTTTCCAAACAAGGGACATTCTAATACTTGAACTAACATTATTTTCCCCCTTTTCCACTTCTCCTGCCACTATCTCTTTAAATCTGTCCAGGAAATGATTCTCTGCATGCCCTCCGGCAACAGATTGTTTCAGGCTCTTGGGTGCTAAAAATGGTTCAAGCAGGATACAGTTGGCACGGGATACAAATACCTCCTTTCAGAGGAGTTCCTCCCCATCCTTTGAATAAAACAGTTTTTTTTCCTCTCTTTATTCATCACCTACACATTGTAGGAGTCATATAAACAGTGCTAACTGTATCCTGCCTGAGACAGATTGGACCAGTTCTTTCTAGATCTTTGCTTTCTAAATCTGTATGTAAAAGTACCAAAATTTAAGATACTGACCCTTTAGAATTTGTCACCTCTCATTCCTCGGTGTAGTTTTATGATGACATTAGATCTAAATGATGCAATCATCACATTTTTATATCCACATGCTTTTGGAGATTTATCAGAATTTCTGTGTCTTGGTCAGAGTATCAGTTCCCCTGTATTACTCTTTGGGTCTTCTACTGCTCCAAGGTTGTTTACAAAGTGTCTAGCTCCAGTTATTGCTCATTGCAGACTGAACAGCGTTCACATATTCCTTTATTTAGATGACTCGCTCTTCTCTGCATAGTCTTTTCCCAGATGTCAAGAGTCATTAGAAATTGTTTCTTTCTTCTGTTTTGACCAATCTGGAATTTCGCATAAATGTTCAGAAATCGTCTTTGACTCCCATCACCAAGATTATCTTTGTTGGGTGACGTATAGACAGCTCTTAGTAAAAAAAACTGTTTTGAAACAGGAGGAAATTGATTTTTATCTGGAAACTTTCCCAAACTGCTCCAATCTGTCTCAGACTTTTGCTAGAGAGTATTTCAGGGTCTTGGGTTCATGGTTCCTATAATTCTCATGATTCCCCTCACCATGTTACATGTTGAAATGATTCAGTGGCTTCTAAAAATGCACATGGACCCAACATTTGCATCCTCTGAATTTCAAATTTCAATTTTGGGGTTTGTCAAAAAGGAGCTGCAGTGGGGGGGAGGGACTACAAATAGAAACAAATCCATGTCTCCCCTTTTCTGCACAAGATCCAAGACAATCTGTAACTATAGACACATTAGATTTTGTTTGGGGGGCATTTTCTATGGGGTTAAAGGTGCAAGGCCTGTGGAACTCCTTATACAAACCAGAGCACGTAAATGTCAAAGAGATGTTGGGTGTGATCCATGCCTTAACACCTGTGCATCATCTATGGTCCCCAGGACCTTTTCAGGTGATTACACTCAACACCACAGTGATGTAGTACATAAACAACAGATCATATCCTCTGTGTAGACTGGCCTTTATGTCTTGGAAGGTCACTCTTCAGCACTCCTTAATCCTCCATGCATCTTGCATTCCGTCAGAATGAAACATAGTGGCAGACAAGCTGAGCAGGACCAGAATAGACCCTCATAAATGGAAATTGAACAGGCAGTCTTCTAGGAATTGATCCAGGTGTGGGAACTTCCTCAAATAGATCTGTTTGCCTCCTATCAAAAAGAAAGCTGAGCAAATTCTGCTTTAGGACTTCCTGGAAAGAAGCCTAGAAAACAGATACATTTTCCTTCCCATGCTCAGGAATGCTCATTTATGCCTTTCCACCCTTTCCACTGATATCCAGGGTAATTCTAAAGGACTTCCCAAAGATCATTGTGGCAACTCCCTTTTGGCCTAAGCAACACTGGTTCTTCCTTCTTATGGAATTTGCTAAAGGCAGTTTCAGTAAGTTTCCTCACAAAGTGAACATGTGCACACAAAACAAAGGGAGTTTGATACACTGCAGTCTCAAATATCTTCAATTAACTGCCTAGATGATTCAGTTCTGATTTCTTTTAGGTATTTCTTCTATTAGGACATGCCTCTGGTTCTACAGGAGGAAAGAAAACTTGCTATTGGGAAATGTTATATTGGCAAGTGGAAAAGATGTTCTAGTTGGTACCAACAATATAACCAGGGTCCCATCAAGGATTATGTACCACTGGTGCTTAAATATTTGTGTGAGTTACTATCCTCTGGCCTGTCTTACTCCATCACCAAGGTACAGCTTGCAAACATTAGCTTGCAACCATTTCAGCATATCTGCCCACAAAACAGTAACTGAAGGGGAGTTTACACTTGAGACCTCCTTGTAAACGGGCTGCTCCTTCTTAGGATCTTAACTTTTGTGCTGGAAGAGTTAACCATGTCTTTATTTGATCCTCCTCATCAGGTATGGTTAAGGTTTGTTATATGGAAAATTACTCTGACATCTGCACGAAGAGCATCTGAGTTGAAATTCTCATGTAGTAAGCCTTATTTGTTTTTTCATAGGGATAGAATCTCATTAAGAACAAATCCCTCATTCATGCCCATAGTGGTTTTAGAATATACTTTGAATCAAGCCATTAATTAATTTATTTTATTTATTTGACATTTGTTTACTGGGAAAGTCTGACTTGGAATGAAGCCAATTTTTAGGGGCGGCCCAGGGAGAAATGCTCCAGATGTATATTTTTGTAACTCTCAGTGTAACTCTCTTAATCTCTCACTGTTCTATGTATGCACACCATCAAAACCAAGGAGAAAAATTCAACACTATGCATAAGCAGGTTGGGTACTATCTTGAAAGAACTAAGTCCTTTTATGTTTCTTATGTGAAGATGAAGAAAGGACTACCCTTGTTAAAAAAATATATATATATTTCTAGATGGTTGTCCTCAGCTATTGCCTTATGTTATTTCGACCATGGAAAACCAGTTCCAGGCAGTAGTGAGGCTAGTTCTACTAACACCTTTGCTTGGCATATTAGAAAGGGTTGGCATCTAGAAGTATTCTAGAGGCAGCTACATGGTCCTCCGTACATACTTTTACAAAGCATTACAAACTGAATTCCTTTTCAAGGTCCAGGACAGACTTTGCAGGGACTATTCTGCCAGGGCACCGGAATCCATATACTTTCTGCTGTCAGGTTCGATAGGCTTTGGTAATCAAACCATATAGCTTAAAGGCTACTGCAGCAGTGAGAATGATGACTGTAGCTCAGTTGTGTAAATTGCACTTACCTGTAACACTGTTTGTTTAGATTCCTCACTGCTGCAGTAGCAATCATCCACCACACCCTACTTCTGTATATACTTAGTTGTTGGGATATAATTATTTGCTATCCATGTATTTTTAAGGATTCAAGATGAGTATGCTTCTTGTTTACTTTGGTTAAGAAAGACATAAAGAAAACTTCACTCTGACTGGGTGAATGAAGATGTGTGAGGGAGTCATAACTTTTGGAAGATGACTGGTTGTTGTGTCCTGGCCAAGACACAACTCATATAACATAAAGGCTACTGCAGCTGTAAGGAATTTGAACATCTACTCTTACAGGCTACTACAACTTACAGAATTGTACTTTCCATTGTTGGCTCATCTCAAAACTCAAAATATAATCATATTCCCTTATCTGAAGATTTCCATAATTGCATTTTGGCGTAGAAAATAAATCATCAGACAGTTGTTCTGTTTTAAAGCTTTAGACAAGAAGTCATATATGATCCTTTCAGCATTAATAATGTTTTTTGAGGCAGTCACAGATTCATTACTTATGATAGCTTATCCTATTCAGAACAAAAACAGAGGAATAAAAAAACAGAGAGGTGTTGGCAGTGTCCCATCCAGGACTGCAGCATTTGCAAGTAGAATCCCTGTGGACTGCAAGCCTACCAAGAAACATGGATGCACTTTATTTATAGTCATGGATATAAAACAAAATCATGACAGACAAGACTGGAAGGGTGCCAGAATCACAGGGCAAGGGGCCGAGCACCCTCCTCCCCCTTTAAATAGAATTGTCAACTGTGCCCTTGGTTCCTGGCTCATCTTAAAAAAGAAAAAAAAAAGGAAGTAAGTGGTCACGCAGATTTGAACTACACATGCCTGTGTACAGATCAGGCTTGTGGTTTGGGAAACAGAGCAACAAAATGATCTACAATCAGCTGAACTGCAGTTACTTGCTGTTTTTTTTTTTTTTTTTTAGAGGGAGGGTCCAATTAGATTGGTCCTTCTTCTTCTTCTTCTTCTTCTTTCGGCTGCTCCCGTTAGGGGTCTTCACAGCAGATCAACTGTTTCCATTTCTTCCTGTCCTCTGCATCTTGCTCGGTCACATCAACCACCTGCATGTCCTCTCTCACCACATCCATAAACTTTATCTTAGGCCTCCCTCTTTTCCTGTTACCTGGCAGCTTCATCCTTAGCATCTTTTTCCCAGTATACTCTGCCAGCCCGACGCCCAACCTTCAATGAAGGCAAGCCCATTCAACGCATGTCTTTCGAATGCCCACTCAACCGCGGGGAGGACATGCAGACTCCACAAGGAAGGCACTCCCAACCCAAGCCAAGAATCGAACGGGAGAACCTCTTGCTGTGAGGCAACAACACTACTGCTGCACCACCGCAGAAGTACTTTTAAGTGAATAGGAGTAATATTTAAAAATTATCTGTGAATTTAGGACCTTTGTCCCCCGTTACTTTTTGGAAATGTTCTTGATTCTTGAGCAAAGAAGCTGAGCAGTTTAAAAGGGGCTATCCTGGTTTTGCTGTAAACATCAACTGAGAATTGATTATTTTGGGTATTTGGGAATGCTGTTGCCCTAAAAGTAGGAAGAGTATATGGAAGCAATCTCTTTGTCATTTGTGCCTTTTGCAGATTTAAACATGTTGCTTATTTGATATCTGTAAAAGGTTTTAATGTGTCTACATACTAATTACAGAAATTAAGAGACAGGTTTTAAGAAAACTAGATATAGGAAAGCCTAGCTCTTTTGAAGAACATCAGAGCCTGAGTGATGTTTTGCAAATGACAAAGCACAGTCTTTTCCTTTTAAAAATCCCAAAATTATGGTGTTAGGAGCCCTATTTCCATCAATTGTCTTTTAAATATGTAATTTAGAAACTGAAAACAGGGCACTTCTTAGCATTATACATATGTATTATATACATATACATATATGCAGAGTTACAGTGAGTGCAACTGAGCACACCTAATGGTTTTGAAAACATTGAGTTAAGGCATCCATCTTTGGCAGCTGTCTGTTTTATGTTTAAAGTAGATATTGGGAAGCTAACATGGGTGGCACCATATCAGGGCATGTTAGGGCATGTGCCCATGTTGTGGCATCTCAAGCAGAGGTGGCTTCACTACCTTGACTCATTCAGAGCCAGAGTATTTTTCTAACTTTTTTTCTATGTTGATATGCAGTTAACAGTCTAGGATGTAGCTCTTCTTAATTTCTGTCTTCTCTGGTCTGTCCTAGCCACAGCCTATACAGTAAATTACAGAGCTACAAAGGTTCTGTGAAGCTTATAATTTATTGTCTAGATCACAGTGGGTGAGACCAATCAGAAAGCCCAGACTAAAGGTAATGGAGTTAATAGTGTCAGGAGTATGTGTTTGATGCCGTCATGAAGACTAGGCCAGTTTGTAGCAAGTAATTGTCTTCTTTTATCACTTGCAAGCAACCAGATTTGATATCATAGCTCCCAACTGTCCCCAATTTTGCATCACATTTTTGCATTTTTCCTCATAAAATTTGATTTTAGGGTGAATCACTGAAGATTACAGACAGTCAATAATGCAAAACATTAGAGCTTCATGCTTCTTTTTGTTCCGAAAATGAATGTTGATGCAAAAATCAATTGATCTAATGTTGTCTTTTCCATCCGTTCCTCAACATATGGGTTTTGAATCCAACCTAGGATCTGACATTGGCAGCCTTTTGGATATGGTGCTCAGGTTGCTCCCCTTACCTATAATTCCTGTGTATGGAAAGAGCCACCTCAGATTTCAATTGCCGCCATTAGAGCTGGATGGATCTGTGAGCGCTTAGAAGTGTTTAAAAATTTGTTTGTCAAAATTTAGATAAGTTCATAGGTAATCGGCCCAAGGGCATACGTAAGCCTAGCCAACAAGGTTCATTGGCTTACATCACCCAAGAAAGTTATTTTCCTGTGCCACTGTCGAGCAGAAACACAGAAGTGATCCCTGGGGTGTATTTCCTATTTCCCATCCACTCATCAAGATTTTTCTTGAAGAGTGCTAATGAAGAACTTTGCTTGACATAGATGGGTAGCCTGTTCCAGAGTATGGGAAGTCTCTGGGACAGGAATCTATCCCTCCAGCATGTCCTGTTTATTGTGGTGACAAGGTTTAGGTCCCTAGAGCTTGTAGCTCGGAGAGATTGGGATTTCTTTAGGTGTAGCATGTCCAACAGCTCTGGGTTTTACATAGCTTTATATGTTAGGCAGAGATCACCTCGGAGTAAGCAATATGCTACGGAGTAAAGCTGGAGTTTTTTGAGGCGGTCAGTGTAGGGCATTTGTTTAAGGCCAGTAATCCTTTTTGTGAGGTACTTCTGTGGCCTTTCCAGCTGCTGCAGATGTCATGTGAGGTACATTCCAAAAGGGGCGTTGTACTCTATAATGGGTCTAATGAGTGTCAAGTAGAGGGGAATGATGACCTCTTTTTTTCCTGGATGAGAACCCTTTTATGATGAGGTGTGCCACGCAGAAGGACTTCCTGACTACTGTGGCGATGTGACTATCAAAGGAGAGACTACTGTCCACCTAGGTCCCAAGGTCTCTTATCAAACATTCAGTGTTAAGTAGATTGCAGCCTATGTGGTAGTTCATGGGTACAGAGTTTTTACCAAAAGGGATGACACTGCACTTTTTGACATTGAGCTTGAGGCCATGGCTCTGACACCAGGCAACTGTCTCAGCGAGGCCCTTCTGTAGGATGTCCACATCATTTGGGGACTTGACTATGGCTCCTAGTTTGCAGTCATCTGCGAACTTCGTTAACCAGAGGCCTTCTGTGTTAGCCTGTACTTCAGAGAAGTAGATACCAAACAGGAGAGCTCCCAGGACAGAACCCTGTGGTACTCCACTTGTCACTGCTTTGAGGTCAGATTTGGAGTCTGCAACTTTTACAGTGTGGGTTCTGTCAGTGAGCCAGTTGGCAACCCATCTTGTGACGTAGGGATTTATACCTAGTTTAGTGAGTTTAGCTATAATTCCAGAATGGGGGATGGTGTTGAAAGCCTTGGTGAGGTCAAGATAGGCTGTGTGAACCACCTTACCCTCATCTGTGGCTTTGGTGACTGCCTCAAAGAAGTCGATCAGGTTCAGGAGGCATGATCTGCCTTTCACAAACCCGAACTGGGTGGGATCCAGAGTTTGGAGGTTACCAATGTCTTTGTTTATGAGTTCCATGATGATACGTTCCATGGTCTTGCAGATCAGGCTCATCAGGCTAATAGGGCGATAATTCCTGGTTTCAGTGGTGGCTCCCCCTTTGTGGAGTGGGATAACTGTTGCTGTGCCTCATTCAGTGGGCACAAAGCCTGATGCAAGGCTATTATTGAACATGGTGCTAAAATGGGGAGCCAGTTCGTTCTGAAGTTCGTGTAAAATGCAGTCTGGGATGTTGTCTGGTCCTATGGATGCTGTGTTTTTGGCTTTAGAGAGTGCAGCTTTTACCTTCATAGTTGTGATTACAGGGACTCTGCATTCTTCCTGTATAGACATGGGCCCTTTAGGGGGGGGGGTAAAGTTAGCACTGAACCTATCTGCCAGGATGTTGGCAATATCAGTTGGTTCTGTAATTTATGTGCCTTTGTGCTGTAACTCAGAGCAGATCTGGGTGTTGCCATTGAGATTCTTGACAGCTATAGAATGCTTTGTGGTTGTCCTTGGAATTAGTGGCGATTTTTCGTATCTAGCTTTGGAGGATCTTATAAGGGATCTCAGCTTCTTACTGAGGCTGACCAGGGAGCTCCTCCACTCATGGGATTTTACTCTCTTTTGCAACAGTTTCTTCCTTCTGTTGTACAGTTTGTTTATGGCAGGGGTCCACCAGATTGACTTCCTTTTTTTGGAGGATAGTGTCTTGTTTCTGTTTGGGATAGCACGATCCATGCACTCGTGTAAGTGCTTATAGAGTGCATTTGTGTAGGATTCAGCAGTTGTAACTGTATTGTCCATTTGCATGGGTGTCATGAAGTTCACCACTTCTGTCTTAAGAAGCATGAAGTTGGCTTTGGAGAAATATTTTACCGTGGTTTCCTTAATGGGGGTTGGGGGACGGATGTGGATATCAAGGGTGATTAGCTTATGGTCATATCGGACCAACGAGGAGTTGACTTCAGGTGTGGAACACCGGTCACTCATGTTGGTAATGACTATGTCTAGGATATTGTTGCCCCTGGTGGGGGTGTGGATAAGTTGACAATTTTGTTAGTTGGCAATATCAGTTGGTTCTGTAATTTACGTGCCTTTGTGCTGTAACTCAGAGCAGATCTGGGTGTTGCCATCGAGATTCTTGACAGCTATAGAATGCTTTGTGGTTGTCCTTGGAATTAGTGGCGATTTTTCGTATCTAGCTTTGGAGGATCTTATAAGGGATCTCAGCTTCTTACTGAGGCTGACCAGGGAGCTCCTCCACTCATGGGATTTTACTCTCTTTTGCAACAGTTTCTTCCTTCTGTTGTACAGTTTGTTTATGGCAGGGGTCCACCAGATTGACTTCCTTTTTTTGGAGGATAGTGTCTTGTTTCTGTTTGGGATAGCACGATCCATGCACTCGTGTAAGTGCTTATAGAGTGCATTTGTGTAGGATTCAGCAGTTGTAACTGTATTGTCCATTTGCATGGGTGTCATGAAGTTCACCACTTCTGTCTTAAGAAGCATGAAGTTGGCTTTGGAGAAAAATTTTACCATGGTTTCCTTAATGGGGGTTGGGGGAGGGATGTGGATATCAAGGGTGATTAGCTTATGGTCATATCGGACCAACGAGGAGTTGACTTCAGGTGTGGAATACCGGTCACTCATGTTGGTAATGACTATGTCTAGGATATTGTTACCCCTGGTGGGGGTGTGGATAAGTTGATCCATGGCATTGGAGTTTATGAATTCCAGAAAGTGTTGAGCTAAGGAGCTGGTACACAAGTAGTTTTCCCAGTTAATGGTGAGGTAGTTGAAGTCGCCCATTATTAGGGTGTCTGGTTGAACCCTAATATTTTCCAGTACATCAAGAAAAGAGGAGTGGGAATCCTGAGGCATGGTGGGGGATCTGTAGCAAGCTACAATTTGGATTGCAGTTTTGCCCAGAGTTAGTTGCACTTGGATAACCTCAGATGCATTATGCTGAGCAGCTAGCCTGGAGGTGTGGATATCCTTAATGAATATGGACACACCTCCGCCTTTGGTGTTTCGGTCCAGGTTACACGGCCGAAAAGTGTGGTATGAGTTATAGCCTGGTAGTGCAGGGGTGCTCTCTGGAGCCTTGAACCAGGTCTCAGTCACTGCACAGATATCAATGTTCTCCATTTTAAGGAGTGCCTCGAGTGAGTGCATTTTGAGATTTAGACTTCTAGCATTGAGTAGCATTACCCTCGTTTATGCTTGCCTGTTCCTGTAACGGTGGTGAATTTGTTATTTGAACCTTGCCTAAAAAAGGCACTATAGGGGCAGCAAGAGTCTTAGCCAGTATCTGGAATCCCAGGGGTGACAGGTGCAAGCCATCTGTGGCAAAGCATTGTGGTCTGTCGACCATGTCATCCCAAGCAGACAGATACTGGATCCCCTTAGAATGACACCAGAAGCTTAGCCAATTGTTGAAGTCAATCATTTTGTCCTTGTACTGCGGTATCATTCGGGGCGATGGCAGAATGCTACTCAGGGCTAGGGTCATACCTGCCTGGGCTACAAGATCGGAGAGCTCTTCCATGTCTCTTTTCATGTAGTCCAGGGAGGTACGTCTCAGGTCATTCACACCAAAGTTTTTCACAAAGAAAATTCACAAAGAAAGTGACCTTTCTTCTTTCAATTTTTGTCTCTGGTGTATCTCCTCCCCTTCTTGTCTTTTTTTTAAAAGACAACATATATTTTTTTCTATTTTCCGTTCATGTGTGTGTGTGTGTGTGTGTGTGTGTGTGTGTGTGTGTGTGTGTGTGTGTGTGTGTGTGTGTGTATATATATATATATATATATATATATATATATATATATATAGAGGTATATATTTTTTTTACATTTCCTTATTTGGAAAGATTAATATAATTGAAATTAATGTTGCTTCCTCTCTTCCTTTAGTTACTCCTTCTCCAATCCAGTGACCCATATCAGAGACTTCAATCCTACTTTTACCCAAGGTAGATCTATATCAGAGCAAGGAATACAGACTTAATCAAATCCGATGAGTTCTCCAATGAGATCAGCTCAGAACTTGTCAGATCCATCCGAGACTTGTAGCTGAATTCTCAGCATTGACTCTGACAGGGTAGGATTGGATCTGAGGTCTTCAGATCTGTTCCTCAATCTAGGAGCTTCAGCAACTGATAGTTTGACTCTGGCATCAGCCTAGGAGCCTAGCTGAATGGTATCCAGAATTGAGCTGCCTTTGGGAGTTTCGGCTTCTAGAGAACAGTTTTCTGGATCCATTTAAGTGAGTACTCTTTTAATCAAGAGAGGGAGAGATGTATCTCTTCAGAGTTGGATCCCACGCTTACCCCATAGGATCTCCCACATTCCAGGACCTACTCTTCTTGTCCCTTTGGGACAGAAAATTTCTGGAAGCCTTGAGCCAGTTTTTCACAAGACCTAATCTACTTCTAAGTCCTCCCCTGAACAACCAACAGAGGGGGTATGCAGGAAGAGAAAGTGTAAAAGGAGACACTTGGATTCCCCTGGGGAATTCCACCACTGGCACTGATTTTGATGGAGAATTTTCCCAGGTCCCTCCTTGAGGACTTCTCATTTGGGGAGGTGCTCAAAACTCTTATACAGAAAATGGTCTAGTCCTCCCAAACACATTCTCCAGATAAATCAGTTTTCCTTCAGGCTTTTCATTTTGGCCCATCTACATGTTGGATAGTTCCCTCGGCCCACAAGATGGTAAATTTAATCTCGTCTTGGGTGTGGAAGGAACCAGTCACAGCTGAACCAATCCCTAAGAAGCATGACAAGTTTCTTGTTGTCCCTAAAGACTAACCTCATCGAAGTAAGGGTCCTGCAGTAGATTCAATGGTACTGGTAGCAGCCACCAAGAAGGAACTTGCTGAGGAGAGTTCTTCTGTCCACCCACACAACAGGAAGTCACTTGCATTGGACAGATTTGGGAAGTGAGTCTACACCTCACCTACTTTCTTGGTGAGAGCACTAAACTACCTAGCACATGTCACTTGTTTTCAGAGAAACTTGACCAAGGACATTTCCAAGTTTCTCCCTGGGCCCTTGTCTGTAGATCATAGGAAATCTATTGATTCACAGTTGGCAGCCTTGCAATTTTTATCCAACATCTCTGTGTGCCTTATCGCCAATGCCACTGAGGATCCTTCTAGGGCAGCCGACACAGACATTACTATTAGGAGGCATGCCTGAATGTGGCTATGTGACTTTGTGGAACATTTCAAGATGTCCTTTCTCAACGTCCCGTTTGACAGGTTAATTCAGTGATGGCGAACCTTTTGGGTTCTGCTTGTCAAAAATTCGGAAAATGCTTAACTTGACTGTGCTTACGTGTCACCCCCCCAAACAAAAAATAAATTAAATAAATAAATAAAAATAAATAAAACAGCATGGCTCTCAGTACATCAGGAATAAATCTCAACAGAATCAGGGGCAAATCTAGAAATGAGAGACATGGACAGTTTTTAACGTGAATTAATATACATTTTCTGAAGTAAAATTAGTCTATAAATCTAATTATTGTCATTATCAAGTGTAAAAAGTTGCCAGTTTTAGCAGGGATTAAGAGGGACAGTTGAGAGGAATATAAAAGCGCACAATCCTAGAAATTCAAACTATTTGCCCTTTGCGGAAGTGTAACCATAAAGCGAAAACAATGTCAGCACTGCCCTTTATGGACTCTGTCGAGAAAGTATACTGAAATAGTCTGAGGTTAATAACTTCCTTACCTCTGCAGCAATGTTGTTGAAGTGGCTTCTGGCACAAAATAATTCAATGCACTTGGCACAACTAATGCAAAAGCAATTTCTTTGGTTACTCGGGTGTTGGTGACATCTGGTATGTCACCCAAAATGTTGGGTGTCCTAGGTTTGCCATCACTGTGTTAACTAATTTTTTTTTTTTAAACAAAAACATCTTTACTGAATTACCACTTATGACATAAGCACTCATGCATGTATATAAATGAAAACAAACCATACTGACATATTTTCAATTCTATACATTATATATCACATATAATATTCTATGTAGTCATTGTCAATTGATCATTATTAGCTCATTCGTCCCTGCATTCTCTTAAACCTCACGCCTCCTGCATGTATTGTTCCCACAATATTCATTTTCTTCTTTGAAATTTTCTCCTACCTTTTTCTAAAGACCCTAGTTCCAATTCTTTCATCTGTTACTGTATTCACTACTTCTAATGCAGTTGGTTTAGACTGTGATTTCCATTTTCTAGTAATTGCTTTTTTGGCAGCCACCAGAATTAAACTTAACAAGGCTTTACTAGGTCTAGCAATTCAGATCCTGTATCCGAGATCAAAAAATGATTTCCTTAGTTACATCTATTTACATACCAAATATTTTTGACAGGGTATTCTGTACATAATTTTTAGTGTGCCAACTCATTACATTCCCAAAACATATGATGTTAAGTTGTCTATCTCGCCTTCATTCTTGCTGGATGGGTTCGGAGCCGACCTCGGCTCCGACTCGGCCACTCTAAAAGCTCGAGAGTTGGTTCCACCGGCTCGAGGCTCCCCTTATATCCCACAATGCTAGGCGAGAGTTACCTCAGATCTCGTTTGCCGCTACAGCTTCGAGGTTGGTTGTTTCTACTGGTTCCTGGTGAGTACTATTTTCTTGTGAAATTAGTCTTAAAAACCCCTTTAATTTTATATTTTTACTTAGTTTAGAGTAGGTTAGAAAACTTTTATTCCCTAACCAAAAAAATTTCCGTTTCTTTTCCCCAAGAACCTTTGGTTCTTCCCTTGGGCCTATAGGCCTTTCCTTCCCTAGTGGAGTGTGTGTGTTTTATTGTAGTTTATTATAGTTTAAATTACTAGTACTACTATTACTTTTATTGTATTAATCTGACAGGGTATAACTAGTGTGTTTGTGTACACCTGTTCAGACAAAAATGTCTAAAGAAGCAAAGGTCTCCGGATTCAAGAAGTGTGATGCGTGCTGTCAGAAAATGTCTCTGACAGACGCTCACACTTCTTGTGTCTATTGTCTGGGGCCTTTTCACCTGCAGGACTCCTGTGCTGTGTGCCATGGCTTCAGCCCCAGGGTCCTGCAGGAAAGAAAGAATAAATTAATTCTTAGAGGCTTACTTAAGCCAGAGGATTCCCTGTCTGTTTCAACAGGGAAGCCCTCTAAGGCATCTAGGTCTTCGGCTCCGGCAACTGTCCCGAGACCTAAGGTTTCTCAACCTTTGCCTTCATCGGCTCCGGCTGGAGCCGATAAGTCTCAGTCCACAGTTTCTGTGGCCCTCGGCTCGGCTGGAGCCGAGGTAATAGAAGTTCCCGTGTCGGCTCCGACCAGACCTTCGGAGCCGACAACTAGGAAGAGGTCCAGGTCACCATCCCTTGGCTCCATTCATTCGGCTCCAGGATCTCCCCTGCTGTCTGAACGGAGCCAAAGGTCTCACTCCTCTAGGTCATCGAGGCTGTCGGATCATGACCTTCAGAGGGTAGTGAGTCGACTACTTAAGTCCGAGGCACTGGCCCAGATGCTTCAGAGCCCGACTCATCAGTCGATGCCTGCCCCGGTCCATCAACTTATTCCTCCTTCGACTCTCTTGAGCTCGGAGCCGGGTCGTGTCGGAACCGAGACAGTGATTACGTCGGAGCCGATACAATTGTCTTCGGCTCCGTCGGCTCCGTTTTCTTCCTTGGAAGAATCTCGGCGCCGGACTTCCCTCGTCGGCTCCGAGGGGGTGAGTGGCATCGGACCCTTGTCCGACCCCCCTCTCCCTCTCGGGGCTTTGGCGCTGGTGAGTTCGGCTCTGACATCGGCCTCGGAACCATCACTGTCGGTGCCGAGGGGGGTTCTTAGCTCCTCGGAGCGGGGACCTCTGGCTCTGCCTGACAGGGGTGCATTCGAGGTCATGCGGAGTGTGTTAGAGCCTGGCTCTACTCCACAGTCGGTTCCGTCCGCCCCTCCCTCTATGGTGCCTCAGGCTAAGTCGACTCACTCCCTCATCCCGGACCGCAGAGAGCCAACTCCTCAGGAGCCCCCTGTGGGGATTTCATCCTCTTCCGAGGCCTCTCCTGATTTGGCAGAAGAGCCCCCTCGGAAGAGGAAGTGTAAGAGGAAACACATTGACTCACCTGAGTCCATCACGTCAGACACAGATTTGGATGACTCTGAGGGTTCCCCCCGTTCCCCTTCTGAAGATGTCTCATTTGCAGACATTCTGGAGATCCTGAAACAGAGGGGAAATTGGCCAGCCCTCAACCCTTCGGAGGACGAATCTGTGTATCTTGAAGTGTTTGGCTCTCGTCCTTCCACCTCCTGGGTGTCCCCCCCCTTCGACCCCCTCATGCAGGTGGTTGCTAAGAAGGCATGGACGGCTCCTGATTCAGTGGACCCCACTCCCAGGAGGCCCTCTAAGTTCATAACAGCTCCAGCAGACAAACAATTTTTAACAAAAGGAGTTTCTGTGGATGCTATGGTGGTAGCTGCTGCCACAAAGAAGGAACTAGCTGATCCTTCAGTACCTGTCCATCCACCTAACAAGGAATCTAGGTCCATGGATAGGTACGGGAAGCGGATGTTCTCCTCAGCGACATTTACCATGCATTCGCTGAACTACCTGTGCCATTTTACTCGTCTTCAAAGGGACTTGATCAAGGAAGCGAGTGAAATGTTAAAGGATCCTACAGCTGCGGGTTTCCAAGACAGAATGAACACGCAGCTGGCTACCCTTAATTCCATAACCAACTCCTCCATGCGCCTTCTTTCTTACGCGGCTGATGGAGCGAGCAGAGCCGCAGGGACAGGTGTAGCCTTACGTAGGCACGCCTGGATGCGGCTATGCAATTTTGCGGACCCTTTCAAGACGTCTTTCACGAACTCCCCTTTTGATGGATCATCTCTCTTTGGTCCTCAAGTGAAAGAAACCCTGACTAGGTGCGAGACTGATGGCAAGACCCTTTCTGCTGTCGGAGTCCGTTTTTCTACTCCTTCCAGGCCTTACCCCAAAGACCAGAAGGGTGGAAAGATGTGGTTCCGTAAACAATCTCAAGGGACTTCGCCTGACGACAGAGTCGCTTTCCCACCAGAGGCAGAGGTGGGAATAACAATGGTAGACGCCGCCCTAGGGGCAGGGGGTCCATAGAACCAGGGCAATCGGGAAGCCTTCCTGACAAGCCCTTTCAGCATCCCTGAGGTGTTGCCCGACTGCCCATCTTCGGAGGCAGCCGTGGGAAGATTGTCACTGTACCCAGAAGCCTGGCTATCCCTGACTCAAGACAAATGGGTACAGTCCATCATTTCGAAGGCTATTCTATCCCCTTCTTCGCTTTCCAAATCAGTCAAAAAAATCCCTTCCAGATGTTCCACCCGCTCAAAGGGATCTAGCAGCTTTGGAAATTTCAAAACTGCTTGCAAAAAGAGCAATTCAGCCAGTGCCAGCAGACCAACAAGGATCCGGAATCTACTCAAGGTTCTTTTTAGTTCCAAAGAAAACAGGGGACTGGAGACCGATATTGGATCTCAGTGTCTTGAACAAATCAGTCAAGAAAACAAGATTTTGGGTGGTCACACTGCAATCCATCCTTCCCCTTTTGGGCAAAGGAAACTGGATGTGCTCTATAGACCTTCGGGATGCGTACTATCACATAAAAATGAACAGACGCTCCAGAAGATTCCTCCGCTTCAGGCTAGGAACCAGTCATTTTCAGTTCAGGGCCCTGCCCTTTGGTCTCACCACTGCCCCCCGGGTGTTTACCAAATGCATGGCAGTGGTAGCTTCTCACCTGAGACGACAAGGATTCCAGGTGTTTCCATATTTGGACGACTGGCTCCTCACAGCTCCCACCAAGCATCTCCTTCTGATGGCCAGAGATTACTTTTTTCGCGTTTGTCAAAAGCTGGGTATTTCAATAAATTGCGAAAAGTCTGTTTTGTCGCCTTGTCGTACTATTACCTACATAGGCGCAAATCTAGATACGACAAACATGTCTGCAAGGCTAACACATCAAAGGATATCAGACATTCACAAATTGGTATCACTTCTTTTCAACAACAACAGAATCAAAGCCAGGTTAGTTCTAAAGGTGTTGGGAATTATGGCAGCGGCCATACCTCTCCTTCCATTAGCCAGATACCACATGCGGATCCTTCAGTGGATGCTTTTTACTCAATGGTCATACCAGGAACTTCCAATGTCTCACACCATTGTGATCACGCAGGCGTGCAAAAAGCATCTCATGTGGTGGATGTCTTCCCCCCAGCTCCTGTCGGGAAGACCCTTTGTTCCACCTCCTCAGGTTGCTACACTGACAACGGATGCCTCCCTGATCGGGTGGGGGGGGCATTATCAGGGCAGGACAGTCCAGGGCACATGGCAACCAAACAAATGCCACTTGCACATAAATGTTCTGGAGATGAGAGCAGTGCTTTTAGCGTTGCAAGCCCTTCAAGACTCTCTTCCCTTGGGAACAATTGCAATCCAGACAGACAATATGTCTGTAGTGTGGTACATCAACAAACAAGGCGGAACCAGATCATACCCCCTGTGTCGAGAAGCACTCAGACTGTGGTAATGGGCGATTTCTTCTCAGCGTTTTCTGATAGCAACGCACATCCCCGGGAAGTCCAATCATATTGCGGACAAGTTGAGCAGAGCTATTCTCATGCCTCACGAGTGGTCTCTGAAAGACTCTGTAGTGAGAGAAATTTTTCTCAAGTGGGGTCAGCCTTGCTGCGATCTTTTTGCTACTCCCCAAAACAGCAAGTGCAGAGAATATTTCACTCTATTCCCTTTACCAGGCCAACCCAGCAGAGACGCTCTAGTCCAAGTTTGGCCCTGGGGACTTCTGTATGCATTTCCTCCTTTCCCACTGATCTCTCAAGTAATTCAGAAAGCTATCGCTCAGAAGGCCTCTTTGATCCTCATTGCTCCTTACTGGCCTCGACAAGTGTGGTTCCCCTTTCTACATCGTTTTCTCTTGGAGCGACCGTGGAATCTGGACCTAGTTCCAGATCTTTTGATCCATCAGTCGGGTCAGTTTCATCGCTCCCTCCCCTCTCTGAACCTCACTGCTTGGTTCCTCCAGTCCCAACCTTAGCCAGGCTTCCTCAATTATCTCACTCTGTTAGAGATATATTGATAGCTTCACATAAATCTTCCACTCGAAGATTTATTTGAGTAAGTGGAAACGCTTCTCATATTGGGCACAAGGAAAGGACATAGATCCTTTCACCGCTTCCATCCAACTAGTCCTTGATTTTCTAGCTGAACTCTTCCATGCAGGTTCATCTCCTCTACACTTAAAGTTCAATTGGCAGCTATTTCTAACTTTCATGTGGGTATTTCTGAATCTGCCCTAATGTCCCACAAACTCTGCAAAGCCTTTTTGAAAGGAGTTTTTCTTCTCAGACCTCCTATAAGAAATCCTCCTTCTCCTTGGGACCTAAATTTAGTTCTTGCTTCTTTGATTCTTCCCCCTTTCGAACCTGCAGCCTCCTGTTCCTTAAAATTGTTATCATGGAAAACTCCATCCTGGGTAGCTATTACATCAGCTAGAAGAGTTTCAGAGCTTCAAGCACTCAGTTGTCGTCCTCCTTATCTTTTGTTTCATAAGGACAGAGTATCCTTACGAACTAACCCGTCCTTTTTGCCTAAGGTGGTCTCGACATCAAATCTAAACCAAAGCATTGACCTTCCTGTCTTTTTTCCAGAGTATTCCAATAGGTCTGAACAAAAATTACATTGCCTGGATGTTCATCGTCAATTGAGGTACTACTTGGATAGAACAAAACAATTCAGAAAATCTGATCAGCTGTTTGTCTCCTATGCGGAAAGCAGAAAGGGACTTTCAGTTTCAAAGGTATCATTATCCAGATGGCTAACATCTTTGATTTCCCTGGTATATGAAATTAGACAACAAAAATTGCCTAATAAACCTAAAGCCCATTCCACCAGAGCTTTGGCTACTTCTTTAGCCTTCCAAGACAGACTGCCTATTGACACCATTTGTGCAGCGGCTACTTGGGCTACTCCTCACACTTTTATTTCTCATTATAAGTTGGATTTAGCTTCTAGGCATAGAGCTAATTTTGGTTCCACTGTTCTCAGGAGTCTGTTCCGTTAGGCCACCCGGGATAAGGTGCTAGGGACGGTCCCATCCAGCAAGAATGAAGGCGAGATAGACAACTTAACATATAGAAGTTATGTTCTTACCATAACGTTCCATGTTAGTTGTCTTCTTCTCGCCTTCTTCTTGCCCCACCCTCCTTCCCCTGGCCTGGACAGACCTAGAGGAGTTGTGATCGTGACCTCTCTTTCTACCACCTCTTTCTTAGGCATATGCTGTTGTGCATATTTCCTGGATCAGGATGTAGGTCACCCTTCTTTCTTCCTGTTGTTAGAGGTGGACTCTGTTTAGAGTTATTCTGTTACTATTATAAGCTGGGGTTAGCTTACAAACGAGATCTGAGGTAACTCTCGCCTAGCATTGTGGGATATAAGGGGAGCCTCGAGCCGGTGGAACCAACTCTCGAGCTTTTAGAGTGGCAGTCGGCCGAGGTCGGCTCCGAACCCATCCAGCAAGAAGAAGGCGAGAAGAAGACAACTAACATGGAACGTTATGGTAAGAACATAACTTCTATTTCCCAGTTACCTCTTTCTTCCCCATCACATCTAAAACATCTGCGATCTATGCAAACACTTCCAATCAAAAACCTAAATCTTCCAGACTTTGTTGCATATTTGAGAGCCATATATATCTCCTCTCATTGTTTCCTTGTAAACTGCTTATCCAGTCTCTCTTCCCAATCTTTTTAACCTCCCATGATTGATTCCTACAGTCATTGTGCAATATTTTACATAATCCACTAACTATCCCTTTGTAACAGCAACTTCGTTTCTATGTTCAACTAAAAACTCTACCAGAGCAAGTCTTTCACTTAGGGTTCTCCTATCCCTTTCTTTTTGCCAATACATCAATCCCTGTTAGGGAAAGCAGTCTATAGCATGTAGTCCAAATGTCTTCTTGGCCTTTTCCCTTTCTGTTATCCCTCTCTAGTTATTTGCTTCCAGTACCTTGGTTCCTTTTCCAGTTTTCTACAGTACATTCCAGCCCCCTCTTGCCTGTTCTCTTTACCCTTAATTGCAGTCATAGCTATCAGCAGAATCTCCTTTCTCCAGTCTCGTGTCGGCTTAGTTCTTAAAATACTTACTTCTATTTTATGAATATAATATAATTTTTTTTTTATTTTCTCCAAATCTTTTGGGTTTCTAATAACATGATGGGAAAGGACCCCATTCCTAAGTCAAAGTACAATTAAAGTTCATGAAATTAGTATTGTTTCAATCATTGATGTCAGCCAGAAGTGCTCTTCGCAGCACTTGCAATGTTCCCAGTAATGACTCCTTCTGCAATTCATATAGGGTTATATGTCTTGGTAACATATCTAAATATGATTGTAGATTCTTTTTTATAAGACCCATTGTTTCTACTACTATTGGAACTGTCTGGGTATCTTTCTTCCACATTACTGTCATTTCTGCTTGCAAATCCTGATATTTTATTACTTTGTGTCCCTCTGTACGCAAGACACTGCAGTCACTGGGTGTGGCGATTTCAATGATCAGTGCTACTTTTGTCTTTGTTTCATGGATGACTATATCTGGTTTTCTAGCATCTATATTTTGAACTGCTGGTAATGGGTGATCCCCATGTGATGTAGACTTCATCATTTTCTATGATGCTTTGTGGCTCATGTTTTCAGTGTTTTTCAGTCACTTCAGTACCATAATGTTTGCACAATCTCCAGTGTAACAGTCTTGCCACATTATTATGCCTTTCAGTATACAGTTTTTCTGCCATTAGTATGTCACAACCAGCAATGAGGTGTGCAACTGTTTCCAATTCTGTTTTACAAAACCTACATTTGTCTGTTTCTTCATGTTCAATAGACTTTGTAAACCAATGTGTACATAGCTTGGGCTGCCAATACTAACCTATTATTGATATTAATAATATTCTGTATGGTTGTTGTATTTCTCCTTAAGGATTTGCATCCAAAATCCCAGTCTATCCTTATTTCATGAATCCCTCCCCACCTGCTTCATCATCATCATCATCTCTTTCCATTGCAGTCTAATATTTCATTGAGGCTTTCCTGAATATACTCGATAGACTAGCTCCAACCAGGAAAATCCGCTGCAAAGCCAAACATCTTCAATGGTTATCAGGCAACTCCAAAACATTACTAAAACAATGAGATAGAGCCTGGTCAACCTACCACCAAACTAAAAACACTACAGACCTTCTTGTATTTAAGCAACTATGGATTCAAGCCAAAAAACAGATTTTACAAGATAAAAAGTCCTTCTTCCTTAACTTGAAGCAAAAACATGCACATAACCCTACAAAATTCTGGCAAAGCATTAACCACCTACTTAAACCCGGCAAATCTCCCTCCCTACCCCCAACCACCTCAAACAACTCAAACTGTCTAGCCTCTCACTTCAACTCACATTTCATCAACCCCATTACATCTCTCTTACAAAATAATCCCAGTGCACCTCTAGCCATCCCTAATTACTGCAATTCCCCCAGTTCTTTCTCCTTCTCATCAGTCCAGACTAGCTATATTAAAACACTTCTAACAAGACTTAAACCCTCCTCCCCTGCTGCCGACCTTCTCCCAATGAGTTCTTAAAGCTAGCTGCCCCTTCTACCTGCAATCCTATCTCAATTCTTATTAATCATTCTATTACAGAAATGTACGTCCCCAACATATGGAAAATCTGACATATCACACCCCTCCATAAAGGTGGCCCATCCACTGAGCTCTCTAACTACCACCCCATCGCTCTTCTATCACCCCTAGCAAAAATTCTGAGAAAATGCATCCACCGTCAACTACTTGATTACCTACCCTCCAACAACATGCTATCAAACTGTCAGCATGGGATCAGACCTAGACACAGCACCTGTACTGCTCTGATCAGCTTCACCAACACTGTAAACCACCTTAAAAACCAAGGCCTCTTAGTCTCCTCAGTCTTTCTAGACATGTCAAAAGCATTTGTCACTGTCTGCCATCAAGAACTCCTAAATAAACTTGGCTTATACAACTTAAGCTCTTCACCCCTTCACTGGTTTCACAGTTAATTATCCAATAGACAACAAGCCACTAAGTGGAACAACACCCTCTCACCCCTTCAACCTATCTCTGTAGGAGTTCCACAATGCTCCATTCTAGAACCCCTTCTTTTCATCATTTTCACTAATGGCCTCCAGACTGCCACTAAGCATGCCACATTAGTCCAATACGCAGATGATGCCAGCCTCATCTGCTCCACTCCCACCATCCCCGAACTTCAGGACAAAACTCAAAAATCCATTCTAGACAAATAATCCTACCTAGCTGAAAACAATCTCATCCTCAACCCCACAAAAAAAACAAAACTCATGGTCTTCACCAAAAATAGATCCACTAACAGTAACCTCCCACTCACCATCCATTCCTCTAACCAAACTGTAATTGAACCTGTAGAACAGAACAAACTCCTTGGCGTCATAATCGATAATCAACTTAAACCTGACAAACACATAACAACGACAATAAAAAAGTCCATATAAAATTATGTCAGTTCTATATAGCTACACCCTATCTTACCAAAACCTCGAGAAAAAACAGTGCCAGGTCATTTCTTCTCTCCACCCTCCTCTACTCCTCACAAATCTTCAATAACTTACTCAAGACTGATCTAAATCTTCTTGAGTCATGCTATAATAAAATAGCCAAATTTGCAGCAGACATTCCCTGTAGGGACAATCACTGCCCAGCTCTACATAACCTCAACTGTCTGGAGCTACCCAATCTTCTTCAATTCAACAAACTCACCATTGCCCATACCATACTAACCAAACCAGATAACTGTCCTGACCTAAAAGATATAGTTCAAGCTAACAATAACATCAGAGACCTTCAATCCTCTGACAAACTCCTGCTAAAAGTTACCAAATCCATAAACAGTTTCAGAGACTCACTGTACTCCAACAAAATATCCAAGTCCTGGAACCTATTATCTCAGCACATCCTCAATCAAGACATAACCTACAAATTCAAACAAAGCCTCAGAGAACATCTGTCCAAACACTGGCTCTGTCCTTGCTCCAACCCCAGCTAATCTCCTACTTAATTCTGCATGCCTTAGAAACAGGGTCCACCATTAAAAAGTGCTTACTAGTTCAGTCCATCAGACTTATGTTTACTCTAAATTAATTGTACTGTAAAGTAACTTGTGTATAACTCCATCCAACATACATACAATTACAAAACTCTTGTAGTACCAATTTACTACTAGTTGGTTATGTTACCACTGTCTAAATTGTTCTAGTTGCTTTGAAGCTTGAGTTTGTTGTAATGTTATTATATGTAAATGTAAACTGTGTACTTTTGGTTTTGGAGCTTTTCTCCCTGGGTCTCCACTGAAAATGGGCTACCAGCCCAGCCGGACACTTACCCAGTTATCAAATGTAAATAAATAATAACTTTCTACTTGTTTTATATATATATATATATATATATATATATATATATATATATATATATATATATATATATATATATATATATAAGCCTTAACTGTGTAGCTGTAAAATATCCCATCAAATCAGTTAATCCTAAACCACCTTGTTGTATTGGAAGGATCAACTTATCCCACTTGACCCTTGCCCTCTTCCCCTCCCAGATAAAATATTTTAACTCTTTATCAATTACTAACCACAACTTCTCTGATTGATAAAAAATGTCTACCTATATATAAAGCTAAGAGGACTAAAAACATGTTCACTGCTTATATCTTGCTATCCAAACAAGAGGTTCCAGTTTCTCAGTTTTTGTGTTATCTTCTATTTAGTGTCTTTTGTTTGGCACTTAGCCACTCCTCAAGAATCTGTCATGGAGGATACTGATTTTGATGAGAGGGAAGGGTCCCCAAGATCATCACCTGATTATGTCTCTTTTAGAGACATAGTAGAGATTCTCGAGCAAAAGGGTGGCTGGTCTAACAACAACTTTTCCCAAGAGGAATCAGTATTCTTGGAAACCTTTGAAGCTCACCCATCTACCCCCTGGGTGACTCCACCCACATCTGAGCTCATTGATATGATCTTTGATGGGGCTGGAAGGAACCTGATTCTGTTGAGCCAATCCCCAACAGACCAGAGGATCCTGGCACCACCCAAGGATAGGGAATTTTGGAACAAGGGAGTAACAGTTGATGCCACAGTCATAGCGGTGGCCACAAAAAAAGGAACTTGCAGAGCAAAGTCCCTCTGTTTATCCCCCTAACAGGGAGTCAAGGGTGCTGGTCAGATTCAGAAAACATGTATATGCTTCAGTGATTTTTGCACTTCAGTCACTAAATTATTTGGCACATTTCACTAGACTCCAGAGGTGTTTGATTAAATAACTTACCAAATCCCTCTCTGGGACCATAACTTCTGAGGCATAAAGCTCAATTGCCTCACAGTTGGATAGCCTACAATCTATTACAAACTTGGCCATGAAGCTCATCTCCTATGCAGCTGAAGTCACCTCAAGGGTGGTGTGTTCAGACACTTCCATTAGAAGGCATGAATGGACATGCCTGTGTGATTTCGCAGAGCACTTCAAGATTTCTTTCATCAGTACTCCCTTTGACATAAGTTCTTTATTTGGCCCCAAGGTTAAAGGCACACTATCCAGGTATGAGCAGGATGGTAAAACTCTGTGCTGTGGGAGTATGTTCTTCAACTCCTCAAAGGACTTTTTCTAGGAATCAGCGAGGTGGGCTAAAAAGTGGTTCAGAAAGTCACAGTATCCCTTTTAAGAACCATGTGGAGATAGTTTCCGCAGGGGTAGAGGGAGGAACTCTAATGGAAGACGCCACCGACATGGCTGAGGAGGTCTGCAAAACCAGAGATCTAAAGATACTTTCTGTGACAGATCATACCAGCACTCCTGAAAGGAGGCCTGATTGTCCACCTCTGGAAGCAGTTAGGGGTCATTTATCCCTGCACCAGAGAGCCTGACTAGAGATTACAAAAGATTCATGGGTGCAAGAGGATTATTTCTAGAGGTTATATAACACCCTTTTCCCTACTCTCCACTTGACAGTAAACAAAATTCCCAATGTTTCACCCAGTCAGAGAAAAGCAGCAGCACTAGAAATAGAAAAGCTGCTAGAAAAAACTAATCCAAGAGGTCCCTCCAGACCAGCAAGAGTCCAGAACTTACTCAAGATTCTTTTTAGTGCCAAAGAAAACAGATCAATTTTAGATCTCAGCATTCTAAGTAAGTCAGTTCAGCACACCAAGTTCGGGATGGTCCCAGTTCAGTCCATTCTGCCTTTTCTGCACAAGGATGACTGGATGTGCTCAAGAGATTTTCAGGATGCTACTATCATATAAAAATGAACAGATGATCCAGACGATATCTATGCTTCTGGCGGGGAGCCAGTCATTACCAAGTCAGAGCTCTGCCCTTTGGTCTCACTACAGCCTCCAGGGTGTTCACCAAATGCATGGCAGTAGTGACAGCTTACTTGAGACTGCAAGGATTCCAGATGTTTCCTTAACTGGATGACTGGCTCATAACTGCTCCGACCAGGCATCATCTCATCAAAGCATGAGACTATGTACTCTAGTTATACTCTCACCTGGGAATTACTATCAATCACAATAAATCTCAACTAGAACAAACTCAAATACTGGAGATCATCGGAGCTTTGTTCAACACACTATCCTTGACAGTCTCCCTACCTTTACTAATGGTATAAACCATACAATTCCAGGTTAAAAAGATCATTCAAAATTCTTCTCTCTTAGCTTGCTTGATCCTTCAAGCACTGGGGTTTAATGTCTGCTGCTATAGTTTTGTTTTTGTTAGCAAAAAGATACAACATGAGAATTCTTCAATGGACCCTGGCAGCTCAATAGTTTATTCTTCACCAACCTTTATCTACCTAAATCAAGATAACTTAGGCATGCAAAAATTACCTCTTTTGGTAGATTTACTCCAGTCATATAATGCAAGGTCGTCCCTTCATTCTCCCTCAGCCTAATGCCATAGTTATCATGGATGCTTCGCAAATTGGGTGGAGGGGCACTTCTTGGGAAAGACGGTCCAAGCCACACGGCACGAAGAGGTCAGTACACGTATCAGTGTCCTAAAAATGAGAGCTGTCCTTCTAGAGTTGCAGGCCTTCCAAGACACTCTCCCCTCCAGGATCACTGTGATTTAGACTGACAGTATGTCAGTGGTCTGGTGTATCAATAAATAAGGAGTAACCACATCTTTTCTGCTGTGTTGAGAAGCTTTGAGAGTGTGGCAATGGGCAATCTCATCCAATCAATTTCTGACAGCAATGCACATTCCAAGGAAATCCAACATGATAGCAGACAAGTTAAGCAAGTCTATTCTAATGCCTCACCAGTGGTCACTCAACACGAAAGTGGTGGAAAGGATATTCCATCGATGGGGCCAACCTTGCTGCAAACTCTTTGCATCTTTCTGAACAACAAGTGCAGCACATTATTTCCTGATTCCCCCCACTGGTGGAATCGCTGAGAGGTGCTCTTCTCCACGGCTGGTCCCCCGGTCTCCACTATACCTTCCCCCAATACCTGTAGTTCCCAGATTCCTTCAGAAAGCATCTTGATTGAAGAGTACAGTCACCCTTATTGCTCCTTATTGGCCTTGTCAGATTTGGTTCCCCTTTCTTCGGCTTCATCTGCTTCACCCGCCATGGATTTTCAGACTTACTGTTTCACTTGACACATATTTTTTTTTTTTTTTTTTTTTTTTATGATTAACAAGGAAATGGTAATATGAGGAGAAGTCTCTAACCGAAACGACCAACTCCTCTCAAAAAGGAAACCAAGGAAAGGGCGCTGTAAGTTAAACAGGCCTGATGGGAGCCCTCTAACTTAAACATTTTACTCCTAAAATTGACTGCATGGTTTCTCCACTTCCATTGACAGCTAGATAGCCCAGGCTTTCTTCCCTTGTCCGTCATATTCTTTTATCTTCCCACAAAGCTTCCACTAGAAAAATTTACAGAAATAAATGGAAAGGATTTGTTGTTTGGGTGCAGCAAAATGACAATGATCGCTTTTCAGTGCCAGTATCTAAAGTTTTTGAGGTTTAACTACAATTTTTAATGAAGGTGCTAGTTCTTCAACTATTAAAGTACAAATGTTATATTGTCCTTATCTCACCTTCATTCATTTCTGGATGGGTTCAGAACCACTCAGCCCATACTAAAGCTCAAGAGCTTCCACTGGCTTGAGGCTATACCCTATCCCATCATGTCTTGGGAATATTTCCCAGATCTCATTTGCCACTAAACAGATCGGGTACTTCCTCTCGGCTCAGGCTAAGTGGAAATATTTCTCTTACATTCTTTTGCTTTTAAAAGTTGTTACAATTTAAATACAGTGTGTTTTGTAAAGTTTTAGTGTTAAAAGTGTGCTATAGATTGTTCTGGGGTTTTCTGCTCTATTTTGTGCTTGTAGTTTTGTTATATCCTCTTTTCCTTGCCGTTGGGTTGCCTGTTTAAGTTAGAGGGCTCCCGTTGGGCCTGTTTAACTTAGAGTGCCCTTTCCCTGGTTTCCTTTTTGAGAGGAGTTGTTCGTTTCAGTTAGAGACTTCTCCTCATATTACCATTTCCTTGTTAATCATAAAAAAAAAATGTTGTTGTGGTTGTTGCTGTTGTTTGTGTGTTTTTTCCTAATATTTGCCTAATTTTGGCCTTGTAATTTGCCGTATAAGTTTAGGCTCAGTTATGTCTAAGGATACCAAAGAATCTAAACCTTCAGGTTTTAAAAAATGTGACCAATGCAACCAGAAGATGTCTTTGACAGATGGGCACACCAGTTGTGTATATTGTTTAGGTGCTGTCCACCTGCAAGAATCTTACTCATTTTGCCATCTCTTCAGCTCCAGAGTGCTTATGGAGAGAAAGAACAAGCTGATTGTCCAGAGCTTGTTGAAGGTACCTTTTACTGAAGCTTTAGAAGGGACTCAGAGTTCTTCAAATCCCCCCCCCACTCTCTGTCTGCTAGATTGGAAATGGAAAAGTCATCCAAAAGATCTTTGTCCATGGCTCCATCATCAGAACCTACGAAGAAGCAAGCAAAAGAGCCATCCTCAGACCCGAAGGCTTTCGGGCCTGAACCAACTACCTCTTCGGCTCCTCTGGTGATTTCAGAGCCTACAGAGTTCTGCCTTCAGAGCTGGTCCCCAGTACTGGAGCCGGTCTCCTCAGTGGTACACTCTACAATGGAGTGGGTGGTCAGGAAGCTTTTATGGATGCTGGTACTGGCCAAGATTCTGTAAACCCTGACCCAGACGGATTCGGGTCCGACAATCATCACTTCCCCTTCATCGATTCCTCCTCTGATCCATGTTGTGGCTTCGGAGCCAGAATGCTTGGATCCAATTGTAGTGGAACCATCCAGGCCGAGACATGCTCCAGGATCTTTGGTCCCGACTACTGCTATGATCTCGTCAGTTCCATCATCTGTTGAGGGGTCTAGGGGGCGACGCTCCCCTGTCGGGTCCGGAGAGGAGAGTCAAGTTGAACAATTGTCTGATCTGAATCTACCTCTCTGGGTTTCAGTGCAGTTGAGCTTGGCGCCCACATTGGCCTCAGAGTCCATCGCCTTGGTTCTTGGGGAGTCTCCTGGTTCCTCGGAGCTGGGAGCTCCCTTGGAGTGAGGCCATGGTGCTTTCAAGGTCATGAGGAGAGTGCTGTCACCCCAGATGACTCCACTCTTGGATCCTAATACTCTTCCCCCAAAAGCACCAGAGTCTGCCTCTTTTCCATCTCTCCCTCCCAGGTGTGGAGACCCAAAGTCCCAGGATGTCCCACTGGGTGAAACCATCTCTTCCAAAATCTCTCCTGAGTACCCCTCTTTAGAGGTCCCTCAGAAGAGGTTATGTAAGAGGAAACATCTAGACTCCCCTGAGGAGTCCATCACTTCAGACATGGACTTCAATGATTCAGAAGTGTCCCCACATTCACTCTCTGAGGATGTCTCATTTGTGGACATCTTAGAGATCATTAAACAGAGAGGTGGCTGTAAGTCCATCAACCCTTCTGAGGATGAGTCCGTGTACCTGGAGGCTTTTGGGTCTCGCCCCTCCACCTCTTGGGTGACTCTGCCTTTCGACCATCTCCTGAATGTAGTCCGTCGGAAGGTGTGGGGCTCTCCAGAGTCTGTGGAACCTGTTCTGAGGAGGCCAAATAAATTTATTACAGCACCATCTGATAAAGAGTTCCTCATAAAAGATGTCTCAGTAGATGCTATAGTGGTGGCAGCAGCCACCACAAAGGAATTGACTGAGACTTCCTCATCTGTCCATCCGTAAAGAATCTCGCACAATGGACAGACACGGAAAGCATATGTTTTCATCACCTTCCTTCACCCTTAGGTCACTGAACTATATGACCCATTTAATTAGGCTTCAGAGGGACATCCTGAATGAGCTAGGTGATACCCTCTAAGTTCTACAGCTGCAGGGATTTCAGACAAGGTGACCTCTCAGCTTTCCACCTTAAATTCCCTGGTAAACTTCTCCATGCGACTTATCTCTTATGCTGTCGATGGAGTGAGTAGGGCAGCGGATACTGGAATCTCCTTATGGAAGCATTCCTGGATGTGCTTATGCGAGTTTACAGAGCCCTCAAGTCTTCCTTTATCAGTGCCCCTTTTGATGGCTCATCTTGTTTGGGCCAAAAGTGAAAGAGACTCTAACCAGGTCCGAGCAAGAGGGAAAGAATCTTTCTGCTGTTGGAGTCCATTTTCCCTTCCTATCAGGCCTTACCCCCAAAGGCCAGAAGGGGGAAAAATGTGGTTCCTCAAGTCCCAGAGGGCCTTTCTGGATGCACATGGTGATTCTTCCCCCAAGGGCAAATGGGGAAATAACAATGGAAGACGTTGACCTCGTGGCAGAGGGGATCTGCAAAACCAGGGTGACAGGGATATGTTCCTTTGATAGGCCCTTTCAGCGCTCCTGAAAGGAGGCCTGTCTGTCCACCTCTGGAGGCAGTTGGGGTCGATTGTCACTGTACCCACACACCTGGCTAAAAATAAAAAAAGACAAATGGATACAAGTGATCATATCCAGAGGCTACTGTATACCCTTTTCCTCTCCCCCTTTAGAAAAAAGATCAGTCCTGTATGTTCCACCCAGTCAGAGGGACCATGCAACCCTAGAGGTACAAAGGTTGCTAGAAAAAAAGAGTCATCCAAAATGTCCCCACAGACCAAATTGGATCTGGAATTACATGAGGTTCTTTTTAGTTCTAAAAAAACCAGGGGACTGGAGGCCCATTTTGGATCTCAGCAGACTAAACAAGTCCGTAAAAAAGTCAAAGTTCCAGATGGCGACACTGCAGTCAATACTCCCCTTTTTGGGGAAAGACAATTGGATGTGCTTGATAGATCTCCAGGATGCGTACTACCATATAAAGATGGACAGGCAATCCAGGAATCACTTACACTTTTGGCTGGGAGCCAGTCATTTCCAGTTCTGAGCTCTGCCCTTTGGTGTCACTACAGCCCCCAAAGTGTTCACCAAATGCATAGCAGTAGTCATGGCTCACTTGAGGCATCTAGGATTCTGGGTGTTTCCGTACTTGGATGACTGGTTCCTAACCGCCACCACCGAGCATCTGCTAACCAGAGCAATAGACACCACCATCCACCTTTGCTCTAAACTAGGCATCATGATAAACTTTGAAAAGTCTGCCTTGTTGCCATCACAACATATTGTATTCATATGAGCGGACTTAAACACAAGAGACATGGTAGCCAAACTTCCTCCCAACAGGGTACAAACCCTACGTCAACAAGTAAAGAACCTTCTAACAAAGAAGAAAGTACAACTGAAGGTTATTCTGAAGATTTTTAGGCACCATGGTGGCAGTAATAACCTTGGTACCACTCGCTCGTCTACACATGAGAATTCTCCAGTGGCTACTTTTCACCCAGTGGTCCATGCAGGAGTTACCCATGTCTCATAAGATTATCATAACAGAATTCTGCAAGAGGGATCTGCTCTGGTGGCTTCATTCTACTCAGGTGGACTTGGGCAGACCATTCATTCCCCACAACCAATAGCTACAGTGACCACGGATGCTTCCCAGATATGGTGTGGGGGGCATTATCTGGGGAAGAAGGAGTTTGCAAGGAATACGAGAACCACTTGTGTATATCAATGTCCTAGAGATGAGAGCAGTGCTTTTGGCACTGCAGGCATTCCACAACTCCCTTCCACTAGGAAGGATTGCAATCTAGGCAGACAATATGTCAGTGGTGTGGTATATAAGCAAACAAGGAGGAACCAGGTATTACCCCCTATGTCAAGAGGCTCAAAGAGTATGGCAGTGGGCAGTCTCTTCCCAATGCTTTCTAATAACAATGCATAGCCCAGGGAAATCCACCGTGATAGCAGACAAACTCAGCAGAGGTATTCTAATGCCTCACTAGTGGTCCCTGAAACAGGAAATTGCGGAGAAGATTTTTCGCAAGTGGGGCCAGCCTTGCTGCGACCTTTTTGCCACGTCCATGAATGTCAAATGCAGTAGCCACCTTGTCCTGATCCCCCTCTGAGGGAGTCATCAAGTGAGGCACTTGTACATGATTGGCCCCCAGGTCTTTTATATGCTTTTCCTCCTTTTCCCTTGATTCCCAAAGTCCTTCAGAAAGCCAACACCTTGAGAAGCAGGTTAATACTCATCGCCCCATACTGGCCTCATCAGATTTGCTTCCCCTTCCTATGGCCCCATTTACAAGAATAGCAGTGGGTTCTGGACTCAGTCCCAGACCTCCTGACTCTTTCATCAGGGAAGCTCCATCCGTCGGTCCAAACCCTCAAACTGACAACTTGGCTGCTCCACTTCCACTCCTAGTCAGCCTTCCAAATATTTTTCTTGCTGTGAAATATATTCTGATCTCTTCCATTAAGGCGACAACCAGAAAGCTTTATGCCAACAAGTGGAAAAGGTTTTCCTGTTGGGCTCTCAACAATCACATTGATCCTTTCACAGCCCCTGTCACATATGTTTTAGACTTCCTAGCAAAGCTTTTCAATGAAGGTGCAGCAGCGGATACCATACGAGTTCAATTGGCTGCTATATCAGACTACCATATTGGAGAAACAGGATTTAAAATCATGTCCCATCGACTTTGCAAGGCCTTTTTGAGAGGTATGTTCTAGCTAAGGCCTCCAGTAAAAGAACCACCAGTTCCTTGGGACCTCAATTTGGTATTGTCCACTCTAATCCTTCCTCCCTTTGAACCTGTAACATCTTATCACTTAAAGTTCCTAACATGGAAAACAATCTTCTTAGTAACCATCACGTCTGCCAGGAAGGTATCAGAACTCCATGCATTATCAATACATTCCCCCATTTGAATTTCCACAAAGATAGAGTGCCCCTGAGAACTAATCCGCCTTTTCTTCCTAAGGTATGCTCTGAGACTAATTTAAATCAATCCATTGACTTGCCAGTGTTTTTCCCAAGCTATGGCAACAAGGCAGAATACAGATTACATCAACTGGACGTACCCAGGCAATTATGTTTCTACCTGCACAGAACAAACATATTCAGAAAATCAAACCAATTCTTTGTATCCTTTTCAGATATGAAAAAGGGTGCCCCAATATCTAAAGTCACACTTTCAAAATGGCTTACAGATTGCATAACCTTCTCATACACATCTCAAAATAGAGAATTTCCAGGATAGACAAAAGGTCATTCTACAAGAGCTATTGCAACCTCTTCAGCCTTTCAGGCTAGACTACCCATAGATTCAATTTGTGCTGCAGTGACATGGGTAAAGCCTCATACCTTTATTACTCATTACAAAGTGGATTTGGCCTCCAGGAATAGGGTTTCCTTTGGATCCACTGTTCTGAAGAGTATTTTCTCTTGAGCCACTCAAGAAAGAAGGTGCTAGGGATGCTGTCCCTTCCAGCAATGAATGAAGGAGAGATAAGGACAACATAACATTAAGAAGTTATGTACTCACCATAACGCTCCATGTTTGTTGTCCATCTCGCCTTCATTCGTGCGTCCCACTCTCCTTCCCCCAGCCTTCACTCCTGGAGGATCAAGAGGTCAAACAAAATTGGAAGTTCATGTTCTCTGACTCTTTTCCATAACTCCTTTAGTAGACATGGTTTTATTTAGGTACTACTAGTTTAGGATTTGCAAACAAGATCTGGTATTCATCCCAAAGTATGATGGGATAGGGTATAGCCTTGAGCCGGAAGCTCTCGAGCTTTAGTATAGGCTGAGTCAGAACCAGATGTTCTTCGTGTTTCATCACATTTGGGTTATCTGCCTGCAGGTAGCCCTCAGCCGGCCTGAATACCAGAGTCTTTGGATTTCTCTGTCAGATGCTGTTGCTTCTTCCATGACGTCAGCTCATTATGGGTATAAAACATGCAGCCGACGCCATTACATCAGTCTTTCTTGCCGTGCGGTGTCCGAAGCAGAAGCAGTTCGCAAGTGCTGGTCGGCCGTCTCCTGAAATTTTCGTTTTCGAGTTTCAGACACGAAGTCTTCAAAAAAGATAAGTACCCCATTGGGGATCCTTTTTCTTGCCCTAACCGATGTCAGTAAAAGTTAACAATTGTCTTGCCTGCATAGGTCCAAAACTGCCGACGATGCTTCCGTTAAGCTAGTCGCCAGTCCACCGGTACTCAGTGAGGCGCTTTCGCAGACCCTTATACCCACTACTTCAGATTCGCAGGCCTCTACTGAGACCCATTTGGAGTCCGGTATGCCACGAGATACTTCTTCGACTATGGAACCTGCGGATGTCTCTACCTTGGATAGGTCCGGAGCCACTGTGCAGGCACTGGCTTCTGAAGGTGTATTCAGGCCTACCGACATTCATATTAAACCGACGCCATCGTTTCCATCCAAAAGTTCCGAATTCCTCTGGCCAAAAACTCACACTACTCCTAGAAAACTGACGACCAAACTGCAGGCTCAGGCCCATATGCCTCAAAAACAAATGCTTAGAATGGCTGAAGACCTTATTACTTTAATTAGGGGAAGCCAGCCTTCCCCCTCTAAGAGACCTAGAACTGAGTTTCTTTCTGATTCTCTGATCAGGAATCTGATATTTCTGCTCCTTCTGATTACCAGGATTTGCCCTTATCTACTTATGAGGATTCTGATGCAAAGGATTCCATTCCTTCTGCTTCCCCTCCAGAAAATTTTTCTTTCTGTAAAACCTTGCATACTCTTAGGGAGCATTTCCACTGGGAAAGACAGGATTACTCTGAGTCCAAAAAGAGATTTGGGAAATTCTTACTCCTGCCTCAACACAGGCCTTTAGCTATCCCTCCTGTTCTGGACATTGTAGATGATGCTTTCTTGAAATCTAGCCTTACCCCAGACACTTTACCTCCAGCTCCCAGAAAACCTGACAGGTACTATAGAGTACCTGACTATCACAAGTTCCTCTTCAAGAATCCTTCTGCAGATTCAGAGACCATTTCCCAAGGACCAAAAGGCATTAAGGCTACTGCTGCCAAAAATCCTACCCCTTTGGATAAAGATTCTAGAGCCTAAGACAGGTGGGGTAAGAAGGTATGCACTTCTGCTGCTTTGGTCATTAGGGCTTTAAATTGCCAGTTTCATATGTTAAAGTATCAGCAGCATATTATGGGACTACTTAAACAGAAAATTATATTGATTCCTGACTGTGCTGAACACAAATAATTGCAAGATTTAATCCATTCTTCAGAACAAGTTGGTAAACATGCTTTACAATGTGGTTTTGATGCTTTTGAAGCATCTTGCAGGGCTGGTGTCACTGAGTCTGTACTTAGAAGGCATGCTTGGCTTAAGGAACAAAACTTGCCAGATCATGTTAAAGCTAAATTACTGGATGATCCCTTAAACCAAGACCGCCTTTTTGGCAACAAAGCAGAAGAAGTCCTCAAAAGCATGGAGGAAAAAACTAAATATATGCAAACTGTTAAATATTTCCTACAAGTACAGCCTCCCAGATTCAGTAGGCATTGGCCTTCAAAAGACTGGTCGTTTCAAGTCCCTTCCAGGCCTTCTCAGTCCATAACCAGGAACAGCAGACCACCTAGACTACAGTCTCAGGCTATGCACAGATCTAAGCAGTGGGGTGCTCCCACTTCCAAAGCAGGGAATAGTAAGCCACCCCCCTATGGAAAAATGGCACAATGACTTAACCTTAATCCTTCCAAGACCTGCTCAACTACCTGCTTCCTTAGGAGGAAAACTCACCCTGCATGCAAAAAACTGGGAACTCATTACCCAGGACAAATGGGTTTTGAGCATAGTTTCCCAAGGATACAGATTCCACTTCCACACACTACTAACCCCAAATGGTTGCCCAGACCTACCCCCAAATTAATGGGCGGAGGCCCAACAGCAGGACCTCTCTCTTCTCAGTATCAGGGCTATTCAACCTGTCCCAGCAGAACAAAGGGGACAAGGTTTTTATTCAACTTTTTCTGGTATCCAGAAAAGACAACTTCTGGCTTCCTATCCTGGACCTCTCTATTCTCAACACCTTTCTGGTCGTTCCAAAATTCAAAATGCTAACTCTTCAACAGCTTCTTCCAATGCTAGCCAAGGATGCCTGGCTGGCAACCCTAGACTTAAAGGAAGCTTACCTGCACATCCGGATCCTGCAGACAATACCTACATTTCATGATGGGCTCCATGCACTTTCAGTTCTCTGCACTTCCCTTTAGCTTATCTACTGCACCCAGGGTGTTCACAAAGTGTCTAGCTCCAGCCATTGCATTTTGCAGGCAGAGAAATATTCAAATTTACCCATACTTGGATGATTGTCTGATTCAGGCAGAAAGCCAGGACTTGATATTACAACACCTGGCATTTCGTAAAGAAACTTCTAACCTGACTGGGGTCCACCATCAACGAAAAGAAATCTCACCTAGTACCCTGCCAACAGACTGTATTCCTGGGAGCAAGCTTGAACACAACTTCCCAGATGGCATTCCTCACTCCGGAGAAACAAGTTTATTTGACAACCTACTTCAAACTATTGGCCACAAAACCCCAGCTATCTACAAGGAAAATACTGCAAGCTCTGGGGTTCATGGCCTCTTGCATTCTACTAATTCCATATGCAAGACTGCATATGAGGAAACTCCAATGGTATCTAAAAAGCCTATGGTGTCAACATTCTCAGGACCTGGAAACAATGATTTCATCATCCCTTGTATGAAGACATAGTTCCTTTGGTGGGCAGAGGCCTGCTACCACAACAAGGGACTCCCTTTCACTCTACCCCCTGCCGCCCAAACCCTAACAACAGACACATCACACTATGCATGGTGGGCTCACATGGCAGGGCAGTGCATTCAGGGCAAATGGAACCCGAGACAGATGCACCTGCATATCAATCAAAAAGTAGCTGTACAGAATGCTCTGACAGCCTTCAAAGACCATATTCTTCCAGGACAACTATTGCTAAAGACAGACAACACCACAGTTATGTGGTACATAAGCATGGGGGAACCCACTCGTACCCTCTCTGCAGACTAGCTATGGCACTGTGGAACACAGCCTTGAGCTACCAAGTACACCTACAAGCACAATTCCTGCCAGGCAAACTAAATTCACTGGCAGACGATTTAAGCAGAAATCTCATGGACCCACACGAATGGAAACTAGAACCCAAAATATTCAACCTCTTGAGGAACAAATGGGAGACTCCAGAGTTTGCCTCCCCTCAGAACTACCAATTGAACAAATTCTGCACAAGAACTCCCCACAGTCAAATTTGGAAAGTGGATGCCCTGTCCTTTACCTGGGAAAGCCTCTTGGTTTATGCCTTTCCCCCTCTGTCTCTCCTCTCGAAGGTTCTACTAAATATCAAACAGGACAAGTCAAGGACAATACTGATTGCACCAGACTGGCCATGCCAGCACTGGTACCCCCTCTTGTACAGTATGAGACTGCTACAACCATGGCATCTGCCTCAGACCCCTTCCCTGCTGTCCTAGTAGGTGGGCCAGATTCTGCACCCCCAGCTTCAAACCCTGAACCTTGCGGCCTGGCTAATTCCTTGAGCTCTCCTCTAGCATCCCTCACTAAGCAGGTGCTGGATGTCATTCTGTAGGCTAGCAGGCCTAGTACTAGAAAATCCTATGCTGAAAAGTGGAAAAGATACTGTTCCTGGAGCCACACTCAGGGGATCGGCACAACGGTGCCCAGCTTACCTCATATTCTAGAGTTGTTGTGTCTTTCGGCTTTTCCCGGTTAGGGGTCGCCACAGTGGAACTCCGGTCCGCTAATGATTGGTAGTTGATTTTTACATGCCGAGTTATCAGCCCTGACGCACAACCTTCAACGAAGGTACACCCATTCACGCATGTCTCCACGCAGAAGATGCTGTAGCTGAGAATCGAACCGGACAGCGTCTTACTGTGAGGCGACAACGCTACCGCAGCACCAGTACTTAACAGAAATGCTCCACAAGGGCCTATCCTTCTCATCAATTAAAATTCATGCCTCTGCCATTTCAGCTGATTATAATACTGAGCCACCCCTCTTTACTCACCCCTTGCTAAAACAATTCCTTAGAGGGGCCAAAAATTTAAGTCCCCCCCAGGAGAGCTCCCACTCCAGCCTGGGACCATAACTTTGTATTGGAAAAGCTCACTCTTTCCCCCTTTGAGCCAGCTGCAACAGCAGAGTTGAAATTTCTTTCTTGGAAAACAGCCTTCCTTCTAGCCATCACTTCAGCAAGAAGAGTGTCTGAATTACAGGCCCTCATGGCAGTGGAACCCTTCATTATCTTCCATGTGGACAGGGTTTCCCTCAGGACTAATCCTTCCTTTATGCCCAAGGTGGTGTCTAGTGTGGCCCTAAATCAGTCCATTCGTTTGCCTACTTTTTTCCCTAATCCACAAAACAAAGGGGAATGAATACTGCACTCTCTGGACATGCACAGACAACTTAGATTCTATTTGGACAGGACTAAGCCTCTCAGAAAATCTGAACAGCTGCTAGTTGGCTTTGCTGCAGGGGCAGAGGGGAAGGCCATTTCAAAGCAAACCATTTCCAAATGGATAGCCCATTGCATTCATTTCTGCTACAAGCACCATGGAAAACCTACCCCACAGGGGATAAGATCACATTCCACTAGGGCTGCATCTACCTCTGCAGCATTTCTCAGAGGAGTCCCTACCAGGGACATCCTAGAAGCTGCTACCTGGAGCTCTGTACATACCTTCACCAAGCATTACCACATGCCTATCTTTTCTAAATCCAGAGCTGGATTTACCACTGCAGTCTTGCAGGGCTTAATAACTGGCCCTAATGCTCTTTAACTTCCTCCTCCCTTCCTTAGCTTTGGGAATCAACCCAAATGTGATGACTGCAACAGTGAAACATGAAGAACATTGTACAGTTGTGTATATTTACCATAAATGTAGATGCTCGAGTGTATTCACTGTTGCAGTCCTGGTTACCCTCCCTCCAGCCCCCTGACTTCTCTTGGCTCTTTCTTTTCCTTCTTGTTGGTATATTTATTTTTTCTTGTGTATTTGCTTATTTTTGGGGGTGTACCATACCATATAATTGCTTCATACTGTGCGGGCACTTGACATCTGGGGCAAGATGTAATGGCATCAGCTGCGTGTTTTATACCCCTGACGACCTGACGTCATGGAAGAAGTGACAGCATCCGACGCAGAAATCCGAAGACTTTGGTATTCAGGCTGGCTGGGGGATACCTGCAGGCAGATGACCCAAATGTGATGACTGCAACAGTGAATACACTTGAACATCTACATTTATGGTAAGTGCACACAACTGTACTTTCTCGGTTCTGAACCCATCCAGCAATGAATGAAGGCGAGAAGGACAACAAACATGGAACGTTAAGGTGAGTACATAACGTCTTATTTTCTGCCATTTCTAATTTTCACTTTTGAGTAAATAACTCATCTTTAGCTTCTTCCAAACTTTGTAAGGCCTTTCTAAGGAGAACCTTTTTCTTAGATCCCCTTTTAAAGATCCCACTCCCCTAAGGGATTTGGTTTTGCAATCTTTGCCACAACCCCCCTTTGAACCATCAGGCAAATGGGAACTAAAATGTTTAACCTGGAAGAGTGTAATTTTTACTGGCCATTATCTCTGCTAGAAGAGTCGCAGAACTTCAGTCCCTATCTTCTAAGTCTCTTTATTTGATTTTTCATAAGGATAGGGTATCCTTACAAACCAACCCATCCTTCCTTCTTGAGGTGGTGTCAGAATCCAGTATCACTCAAATATCAACCTTCCAGTTTTCTTTCCAAATTTCATAAAGAAACAAGAGTATATGTTGCAGCTGTTAGATGTTCACAGCAACTTGGGCTAATCCTCATACCTTTATTGCTCATTACAAATTGGATCTTGTCACTAGAGGAAGATAGGCCTTTGGTGCTCAGGAATATTCCGTTTGTTGAGGAATGAATGAATATGACAACATCAGATAAAAAAGTTATGTATTCACTGTAATGTTCCATCTGTGTTGTCCATTTTCATTCTTCCTCAACTCCCCTTCCTCCATTCTAATATATATATATATATATATATATATATATATATATATATATATATATATACACATATATATATATATATATATACACACACATATATACATATAAATATATATAATATATATTATAGTGTATATATATAAATATATATATGTATATATATATATATATATATATATATATATATATATATATATACACAAACATATATATACACACACACACACACACACACACACACACACACACACACACACACACACACACACACACACACACACATTTTATATATATATATATATATATATATATATATATATCGTTAGATAGATATTGGTAGATAGATAGACCTCTGACATTTGAATGACCATTTGTGTGACAGTCCATTTCACTGAATGTATTAGAAACATGCAAAAGTATATAATCAATAGGAAACTGAATACAGTGCATGGCTTTTAATCAGTCTGAGTATGACATGTTGGTTATGCTCTGTATCCTTAGATCTGGATGCCATGTCCTTACTAATAAGCTGAGCCACATGGAAGTATTTCCTCAGCATCATGGAAACATGGTGGTCAAATTCAGATTACTATCTATCTGAGTACCCAGATCTCTCACCACTGGGTCTGCTCTTAAGGTGGTGCTATCAGTGTTGTAATGTGCAAAGGTATTTGATTTTCCAAAGGGTATTATTATGCATGCCTTCACATTTAGTTTAAGGCCATGGCTCTAACACCAATCATCAGTCTGCATCTGTATGTAGGATATCAACACTGTTTGGAAAGTCAGTGATTGCCCCCAACTTGCAGCCATCAGTAAACTTGTCAGGCAAAGGCCATCTACATTTGCCTTGGTATCTGAGAAGTATATCCCAAGCAGGGGTGGTTCCACCACTGAGCCCTGTGGTACTCCACTGGTAACTGACCTCTTACTGGATGTGGATTTCCCCACTCTAAAAACATGTGTCCTATCCGTGAGTCATTTGGCTATCCATCTGATGATGCAGAGGTTTATGCCCAGTTTTGAGAGTTTATTTATAATACCCAAGTGGGATGTTGTGTCAAATGCCTTGGCCAGGTCAAGGTGGGTGATATGCACTATCTTATCCTCATCCATGGCCTTGGTGACCTTTTCAAAGAAGACCACCAGACTGAGCAGGCTGGACCTGCCCTTGACAAAGCTGAAATGGGGGATTATCCATGATTATCTTTTCCATAGTCTTGCATATGAGGCTAGTCAGACTTATGGGTCGGTAGTTCCTGGGTCCACTGACAGACCCTCCTTGTGCAGAGGGTTGAGTGTTGCTGTCCTCCACTCTACTGGGAAAAAGCCTATCTGGAGACTGTGTTTAAATAGAGATCTGAGTAGGTCTGCTAGGTCATGCTTCAAGCTATTTAATATGCACCATGGGATTCCATCAGGGACCATTGATGCCATGTTTATAGCTTTAGAGATTGCAGTAATAACCTGTTATTTTTTGACAACAAGCAAGGGAATGGTAGGGGGTATTTCATGGGGAGTGAGTGGACATGATGAGAGGGTGAAATTTGAGCTGAATTTATTGGCCAGGGGGTTTGCTATTTCTTCTGGCTGAGTATAAGTAGCACCATCTGCAGCCACCTCAGCACATTACTGTTTCCATTAAGATTTTGGACATAACTAAAAATGTGTTGTGGTTATCCTTTGCTTGGGAGGCAATTTTAGTTTTGTATTTAACTTTTGAAGACTTGACTAGTTCCCTGATTTGCCTGTTGAGACTAATGAGGGATTTTTTTCTCTGTTGTGTACCTTCCCACTTACTTGTAGACAGGATTTTTTTCCTTCTGTTGCATAGTGTGTTTATGCCAAAGGTCCACCAAGATGACCTGTTTTTGTGGCTAGACATGGAATGTTCTGTAGTCCTATCTCACCTTCATTCTTACATATGGATTCGGAGCCGATTCTCGGCTCCGACCCGGACGATTACAAAGCTCAAAGTCTCTAAGTTGGCTCATGGCAAGGTAGGTATCCCATAATGCACTAGTTGGAATCCCCAGATCTTGTTTGCTGCTGTCTATAAAAGTGATATAAAGTATTTCCACAAGGAAAAACAAAGATGAAAGGTCTCCAACCCTAAGGAAGATAGATTTGCTGAGTCAAAAGGTGTGGGGAAACTCCTGACGCCATGGAACCAGTCCCCAGAAAGCCGAACAAATTTCTTTCAGCTCCTAGATAAAAAGAGTTTTTGACCAAAGGTGTGCCTGTAGATGCCATGGTGGTGGCAGCAACCACAAAAAAGGAACTAGCGGAAACTTCCTCATCTGTCCACCCACTGAACAAAGAGTCTCGAATGATGGACAGATACAGGAAGTGTATTTTTTCTTCAGTGGCTTTTACACTCAGATCACTGAATTACCTCACCCATTTCACTAGGCTTCAAAGAGATCTCCTAAAAGAGCTAGGAGATACTCTCCAAGGTACTTTAACTGAAGGAGTCCCTGAGAAGTTTACTGCTCAGTTGTCCACCTTGAACTCTATTGTTAACTCCTCGATGAGGCTATCTTATGCAGCAGATGGAGCGAGCAGGGCAGCGGATTCAGGAGTTTCCCTTAGGAGACACTCCTGGATGTGCTTATGTAACTTTGTGGAGCCCTTCAAATTTACATTTACCTACACCCCCTATGACAATTCCTCACTCACTAGATGTGAGCAGGAAGGGAAGACTCTCTGCCATGGGAGTACGTTTTTCCGACACTTCTAGACCATACCCTAAAGGTCAGAAAGGCAGAAAAATGTGGTTCAAGAAATCTCAGAGATTTTTCCCAGACGCACAAGGTGGTTCCTTCTCCAGAGGAGGAGGAAATAATGATAGATGTCGCCCTAGATGCAGGGGGGGTCCGCAAAACCAGGGTGGCCGCGATTCCTTTTGTGGACATCCCTATCAGCGCTGCTGAAGTGGGGCCTGACTGCATTTCTCTGGAGCCAGTCGGGGGTTGCTTATCTTTGTACCCAAAAGCCTGGCACGACATCACACAAGACAAGTGGGTGCAAAGAATAATTTCCAGAGGATACTCCATACTCTTCTCTTTTCCACCTCATCTAACCATGAAAATCCCAGATGTTCCACACAATCACAGGGATTAGGCAACTATAGAAGTCCAAAAGTTGCTTCAAAAGAGAGTCATCCAAACCATCCCCGCAGACCAGATAGGATTCGGAACTTACTCCAGATTCTTTTTAGTGCCAAAATGAACAGGGGACTGGAGGCCCATCTTGAATCTCAGTAAGTTAAACGAATCATTGAAGAAGTCCCAAGTTCTGAATGGTCACACTGCAGTCTATACTCCCTCTGTTAGGAAAGGACAATTGGATGTGCTCCATAGACCTCCAAGATGCATACTACCACATAAAAATGGACAGAGCATCAAAGAGTAATTTATGCTTCCAGCTGGGAGCCAGTCATTACCAGTTTCGTGCTCTGCCCTTTGGTCTCACCACAGCCCCCAGGGTGTTTACCAAATGCATGGCGGTAGTAACAGCTCAATTGAGATGTCTTGGATTCCAGTTGTTTACGTACATGGGTGACTGGCTCTTGACTGCCACCACCAGGCACCTACTTCTACAAGCCAGGGATTCAACTATCTGAGTCTGCACTCAGCTAGGCATTACTATAAATTGGGAAAAGTCTGCCTTGTCGTCCCCTCAATATATGACTTTTGTAGGCACAGAAATCGACACATTCGCAATGGTGTCTCGCCTTCCTTCAGACAGAGTGCAAAATCTAAGACAAATATACAGCATGCTTCCCCAACACAAGGTCAAAGTGAAGACAGTGCTCAAACTTCTAGGAACCATGGCCTCTACCATAACTCTAGTTCCACTAGACAGACTACATATGAGAATCCTACAATGGCTGCTCTTTTCCCAGTGGTCTCTTCAGCGACTGCCTCTGTCTCATCCCATTTTAATAACAGAATCTTGCAAAAAGGACCTTTGTTGGTGGATCCAGTCCAATCAACTAACGATAGGGAGACCATTCATTCCTCTCCAACCTGTTGCTGCTGTGACCATGGATGCCTCCCAGATGGGGGGGGGGGCATTATCTACGAAGGACAGTCCAAGGCACATGGCAAGAACATGAGGCTTACTTGCATATCAGTGTTCTAGAGATGAGAGCAGTGCTACCATCGTTGCAAGCACTTCACGACTTTCTTCCTCTAGGGGCAATAGCAATCCAATCAGACAATATTTCATGATATAGTATATAAACAAACAAGGGGGAACCAGATCCTACCCCCTATGTCGAGAGCCTCTACGAGTTTGGCAGTGGGCAATATCTTTCCAATGCTTTCTAGTTGCAATGTATATCCTGGGGAGAACCAGTGTGATAGCCGACAACTCAGCAGGACAATCTTGATGCCTCACGAGTGGTCACTGAATCAGAAAATCACGGAACAGATTTTCCGCAAATGGGGACAGCCTTGCAATCTGTTTACCACCCCAATAATCACCAAATGCAGCTGCTACTTCACCCTTATCCCCCCCCCCCCGGGGGAGACACCGAGAGAAGCACTTGTCCACAATTGGCCCTTGGGACTTCTTTATGCTTTTCCTCCCTTTCCACTAATATCGAAAGTCATCCAAAATGCAAAGACTTTGGGAAGCAGAACGATTCTCATCACTCCTTACTGGCCCCATCAGATTTGGTTCCCCTTTCTCGGGCCTCACCTTCTGGACAAGCCATGGACTCTGGACACAGTAGCTAGACCTTCTGACACATATGTCAGGCACGTTCCATCCCTGTCTCCATACCCTCAATTTGACAGCATGGCTGCTCCACTTCCATCCCTAGTCAGGCTTCATGATTTCTCCCCTGCGGTTACACATATCCTGACTTCTTCTCATAAACTTTCTATGAGAAAATTGTACGCTAGCAAATGGAAAAGATTTTCTCTCTGAGCACAAGCTAGGAACATAGATCCATACATAGCCTCCATTCCGTTAGTGTTAGAATTTCTAACCAAACTTTTTCATGAGGGATCAGCTGTTGCTACAATCAATGTTCAATTAGCAGCTATCTCCAATTTTCATATGGGACAACATGAACCTAATCTTATGGCTCACAGATTGTGTAGATCGTTTTTAAAAGACACTACCTTACTAAGACCTCCTTTTCAAGAACCTATATCTCCCTGGGATCTAAATTTTGTTCTTTCAAAACTTACCTCACCACCTATTGAACCTTCACATACATGTGATTTAAAGTTCCTTTTATGGAAGACCATTTTTCTGGTAGCCATTACATCCTCCAGAAGAGTGTCAGAGCTGCAAGCACTCTCAGTCAAACCTCCTTACTTGATATTTCATAGACAGAGTTTCCCTTCGCACTAACCCTTCCTTCATCCCCAAGATTTATTCTCAATCAAATATGAATCAAACTATTGAACTGCCAGTCGTTTTTCCAAATCATACAAACAAAGCGGAATATAAGATCTGAAGTAGTTAACTTCATTTGTGCAGCAACCTATGGGATTCGGATCCGACCCGGCAGTTTTCAACAGCTTAGATCCGAGCTCCAAGCTCCTCCCCCTACCCATAATCTCCTGCCAACCCTGACTGACCTCAGATCTAGTTTGCTGCGGTTTAACCAACAGCAGCTCGATCTTGAGTTCCAGGCGTTAGCGGCTTTTTTGTGAGAAAAAAGTTAACTTTTCTTTTCCTTTTCTACCCTATTTGGTTGTGAGTGCTTTCAGGTCCCTTTTTGGCTAAAATCCTCCCTAGCTTAACTTTATTTTTTTTTGTAATTAACCTCCCCCTTCCCTCGTGGTTCCGTTAGGGTTGTGTGTGCGTGTTTGGGGCCTAGCGTGTGTGGCTTCTTTGATTAAAATGTCTGAGGCCCCAAAGTCTTTTTTTTCTAAGTGCACCGAGTGTGGCCATAAGCTGTCCCCGGCAGATGGCCACACTCGGTGCGTGCTGTGCCTTGGGGTTGGGCACCTCTCTTCTGGTTGTTCCATTTGTGCGGCGTTCAACCCCAGGGCAATTAAGGACCGGAGGTCTAAGCTGATTCTGGCGGGTCTTCTGCCCCCGGATTCGGCTTCTACCTCCAGTCCTTCCGTGGCTCCCGCTGCGGCGGCTGCTACTCCTGCTTCCCTCCCCCCGGCCGGGACTCAACCTCCCGCCTTAGGCCCGGAGGAGAGGGAGGCTAGGAAAAGAGAAAAGGAGGGAGAAACACCACAAGCGGCGGGCCGAGGCCTCCGCTTTGGCCCCCCCCCCCGGCTAAGCGGTCTTCTCCCTCCAGGACTTCTGGGTCTCCTCCTTCTCGGATCCGGTCTCTGTGCTTTTCACCGGGTCCTGAGGAGGAGGAGACCCGATCTCCATCGAGGTCATCGAGGCGACACTCCCGTCCCGCCTCGGTGGCCTCATCGAGAGCGACCCGAAGTCTCACGGAGGCAGATTTGGACCGGATGATGAGAAGATTCCTCCAGGCCCAACTGCAGATGGGAGTGCTCCTGCCTCCCCCCCCCCTTCGGGGGGGAGCCCGACCCCCTTCTTTGCCCCGATAGCTCCCTCTCCATCCCGCTTCCCGGGTTCGGAGTCTTCGGAGCCAGGCAGCCTTGGAGCCGGGGGTGTGTCGGCGCCGATTGTCTCTGGTACTTCGGCGCCGACACTTCCCTCAAGTCTGTCGGGTCGATTTTCGTCAGATCCGAGCTCTCGGAGCCGAGAGCTGAGCTTCGGATCTGGGGGTATCAGTATGCCTTCTCCTTTGTCCAGGTCGGAGCATGCTGGTCCCTCGGATCCAATTGCTTCGGCACCGGCCCCGATCCGTCCGTCAGATCCGAGTGAGGGTCTGCTTTCGGATCCTAGAGAGAGCAGCTCTCCCTCAGCGTTCGACGTGGTGGAGAGGGCTCTGTCGAGAGATTCCAGGCCCCTGGTCCTTGCCACGGCTCCACCCTGCACTCCTTCTCTGTTGGGCCCGACTTCCATCACTCGGCCCCAGGGACAGCCTGCTTTGACATCTCAGGTCGTTCCTTTGGAACAAGACGTTGCTGGTGAGACCTCCTCAGACGGCCCCCCCCCCGAGGAGGTTCCTCACAAATGAAAGTGCAAGAGGAGGCACCTGGACTCCCCCGAGTCCTTGACTGAAGACACGGATTTGGAGGAAGGGGAAGGCTCCCCAAGATCACCCCGCGAAGATGTCTCTTTTGGTGACATCATGGAGATGCTCAGGATAAGGGGGGGGGGTGGTCTGCCCCAAAGCCTACCTCGGACGAATCCGTGTTCCTGGAGGCATTTGAAGCAGGCCCATCTACCTCTTGGGTGTCCTCTCCGGCCAACCCCCTGGTAGATTTGATTACTACCAGGGCTTGGAAGGAGCCGGACACTGTGGAGCCAGTCCCCAAGCGCCCAGATAAAATTCTTAGCCCCCCCCCTCTGACAAGTCCCATTGGAGTAAGGGTCCCCCTGTAGATGCCATGTTGGTGGCGGCGGCCACCAAGAGGGAACTAGGGAACTAGCTCAGGAGAGCCCCTCGGTCCACCCCCCCCCCCGAGCAAGGAGTCTCGGTCGATGGACCGTTTAGGGAAGTGGGTTTTTAGTTCGGCTACCTTCTCTGTGAGGTCACTGAACTACATGGCACATGTTCTTCGACTGCAGCGGGACCTTACCAATGAGTACGCTGCGTCGCCCCCTGAGTCCATATCGGCGGAGGACAAACAGTTGCACTCCACCCGGATGGCCACTCTCCGATCTATATCAAACACCTCTATGCAGCTACTGTCCCATGCCACGGAAGGAGCCGCTAGAACCAGCGGAGCGGGCCTCGTCATGAGGCATCAGGCCTGGCTCCATCACTGTGATTTCGCGGAACCCTTCAAGGCGTCTTTCACTAATGCCCCCTTTCGATGGTTCTGCCCTTTTTGGCAAAACCATTCGCGATACTTTGGTCCAGAGCGAGAAGGACGGGAAGACGTTGTCTGCCATCGGAGTCCGCTTCTCTGCTCCCCAGAGGTCCTTCTCCAAGAACCAAAAGGGACAGAAGAAGATGTGGTTCCGGAAGTCGCAACAGTCCCGTCCCGCTTCGGACTCCCAGCCCTTCCGCGGCAGAGGAGGGCAGGGTGGATGCCGCCCTAGAGGCAGAGGGGGCCCGAAGAACTTTGGATCCAGAGAACCTTTCTCGGACCAACCCACGCAACACCCCTGAGGGGTTGCCCGACTGCTCCACTCTGGAGGCAGTCGGGGGGCGTTTCTCGAAGCACCTAGCAGCTTGGGAGTCCATCATGACAGACCGCTGGGTGCTTCGCAACATATCCGGAGGATATCAGATCCCCTTCTCTCTTTACCCACGCAGCCCCAGATACCTCCCCGATGTCCCACCTGATCAGAGGGAGGCCGCAGCAACGGAAATCCAACAGTTGCTGGCAAAAAGAGCCATACAACACGTCCCCCCAGACCAGTGCAGGTCGGGTTTTTACTCCAGGTTCTTCTTGGTGCCAAAAAAGACGGGGGACTTAAGACCAATCCTCGACCTCTCCCTCCTGAACCTGTCAGTAAACAAAGAGAAATTCCGCATGGTCACCCTTCAATCCATTCTACCCCTCTTGCGGGAGAGCAACTGGATATGCTCTATAGACCTCAAGGATGTGTACTACCACATGCTGATGGACAGGCGATCCAGAAGGTTCCTCCGCTTCCATTACCAATTCAGGCTCCTCCCCTTTGGTCTCACCACAGCCCCCAGGGTGTACACCAAAGTGTTAGCGGTGGTAGCGGCCCACCTGAGGCTCCAAGGAATTCAGGTTTTCCCATACCTGGACGACTGCTCCTGACCGCCCCGACAAGGCATCTGCTGTGCGCAGCCAGAAACTACTTTCTTCGTCTAGCTCCCCGGCTGGGGATCACTATCAACATAGAGAAGTCATCTTTTGCCCCGTCTCAGACCATAGACTTCATAGGTGCCAGATTAAACACAAACAAGCTCCTAGCCTTTTTGACCACGGACCGGCTACGAACCCTGAGGCTACATGTGCGGGCCATTATACAATCCCCAGCTCCCCCAGCGGAATTGGTCCTGAGGGCTCTAGGTTCAATGGCGGTGGCAATCAATCTATTGCCAATGGCACGTTTGAACATGAGGGTCTTACAATGGACCCTCCAAGTCCAGTGGTCCTTTCTTCAATATCCTCTCAGCCATCCCATTCCCCTCAACAGGGGTTGCAAGAGGGCCCTCTTATGGTGGTTCCAATCTCCGGACCTCCAGGAAGGACGCCCCTTTTCTATGGCCCCTCCCCTAGCCACAGTGACCACGGATGCCTCCCACCTCGAGTGGGGGGGGGGCATTGTTCGGGCAGGACAGTCCAAGGCACGTGGAACCTCACGGAGACTTCATTGCATATCAATGTCTTAGAGATGAGGGCAGTGCTGTTGGCATTGCAAGTACTACAGGACCTTCTTCCTGTAGGAACGATTGCTATTCAGACGGACAACATGTCTGTTGTCTGGTACATCAACAAACAAGGAGGAATCAGGTCTTACCCACTCTGTCGAGAGGCCATGAGGGTGTGGGAATGGGCGATCTCCACCAACCTTTTTCTCATAGCAACGCACATTCTGGGGCGGTCCAACATACTAGCGGACATACTAAGTCTCACCATCCTGTTACCATACGAGTGGTCTGTGAATCCCGAGGTAGCGAATCGGATTTTCGCCGAATGGGGTCAACCCTGTTGCGATCTCTTTGCCTCTCCCTCGAACACAAAGTGTTACGACTGCTTCGCTCTCATTCCCCCCTTGGGGGAATTCCTGAGAGACGCTCTCTTGCATGCTTAGCCTCCCGGTCTGCTTTATGCTTACCCTCCTCTTCCTCTGATGCTATAGTTTCTGCAGAAAGCCAGTCGGTTGGGGAGCAGGATAATCCGCATTGCCCCATTCTGGCCTCATCAAGCCTGGTTCCCCTACCTTTGGTCTCATCTGGTGAATCCTGCTTGGATTCTGGATCCCCTTCTGGATCTAATATCCCACCCCCTAGATCTCCCAGTCCCAAACCTGGACAATCTCAAGCTCACAGCTTGGCTGCTCCAGTTCCACTCGTAGCTAGGACTCCCGGTATCTCTTCCCCCATTAAAGCTATCCTAGTAGCAGCGCACAAGCCTTCTACTAGAAATATCTATAGTAGCAAATGGAAGCGTTTCTCCATTTGGGCGGAACGTCGAAATTTGGACCCTTTCACAGCTCCTTTGCCCGCTGTATTAGACTTCCTGTCAGGGCTGTTTCATCAGGGGGCTAGCTCCTCCACAGTTAAGGTTCAACTAGCAGCTATCTCTCATTATCACGTGGGAAATGAACTGGGCCCTTTGATCACCACGAAAATTGTGTAAGACCTTTCTGAAGGGCACCTTTCTGCTCAGACCTCCAGTGAAGGATGTAGTCCCGCCTTGGGACTTAACATTGGTGCTTCAGGCTTTGACAGCCCCCCCGTTTGACCCTGCAGCTTCAGTAGATCTTAAATTCTTGTCATGGAAAACGGCCTTTCTTGTCGCTATCACCTTGGCTCGAAGGGTCTCTGAACTACAAGCCCTCTGTGTAAAACCCCCATACTTGACTTTTCACAAGGATAGAGTTTACCTCAGGACCAATCCCTCTTTTCTTCCCAAGATTGCATCTGAGTCGAATATTAATCAGTCCATTAACCTACCAGTCTTTTTTCCTAATTATCAAAGCAAAGGAGAATACAAATTACACTCACTGGATGTGCATAGACAACTTCGCTTTTACATCCACAGGACATCTGGGCATAGGCAATCTGACCAGTTGTTCGTCTCCTTTGCCAAATTTAACTTGGGTAAATCTGTATCTAAAGTCACGCTGTCTAGATGGATTTCGCAGTGTATCCTTTTAGCATATGAAAGTTCTGCCAGGCCCGCACCTCAGGGAGTTCATGCTCACTCTGCTCGATCTATGTCTACCTCTGCGGCCTTTAGGGCTAGAGTCTCTTTGGATGATGTTTGCTCAGCAGCCACTTGGGCCTCATCTCATATCTTTATCAATCACTATAAATTGGACATTATCTCCAGAGGGAGAGCATCCTTTGGCACTGCAGTGCTCCAGAACTTCCTTCCATGAAGGCCGCCCAAGGTTCAGGTAGCTGGGGACTCTGTCCCATAGGTTGCTACACAAATGAAGTTAACTACTTCAGATTAAGAAGTTATGTACTCACCATAACGTTCCATCTGAGTAGATAAACTTCATTTGCCAGCAACCGTCCCTCCCTCCTGCCCCCTCACCTTCGGATGTTTTTTTCTCATTCTCAGGTTTACACGGTGTGTTAACTTTTTATATTTGAGTGTAATTATCTTCAAGCAGTATCTCCTTTTGGGCAAACTCGATCTGAGGTCAGTCAGGGTTGGCAGGGGATCATGGGTAGGGGGAGGAGCTTGGAGCTCGGATCTAAGCTGTTGAAAACTGCCGGCTCGGATCCGAAGTCGGATCCGAATCCCATAGGTTGCTGACAAATGAAGTTTATCTACTCAGATGGAACGTTATGGTGAGTACATAACTTCTTATTTCATCAACTTGATGTACACAGACAGTTAAGGTTCTATCTACATAGAACCAAAGAGTTTAGGAGATCAGACCAATTATTTGTATCTTTTTTGGAGACGAGAAAAGAAATGCCAGTCTTCAAGATAACGTTATCAAATTGGATTTCAAATTGCATATCTTTTATTTACTCTTCTAATGGCAAAGAACTCCCATTTAAAATTAAAGCTCATTCCACCAGATCTATATCCACATCTGATGCTTTTCAAGCCAGAATTCTAATGGACAATATATTGGACTTGGCCTCCAGGGGAAAAGCCTCCTTTGGTTCCACGGTTCTTAGGAGCATATTCCCATGAGCCACCCAAGAAAAAGGTGCTAGGGACGCTGTCCCATATGTAAGAACGAAGACAAGATAGAACTACAGAACATAAAGAAGTTGTGTACTCACCATAATTTTCCATGTTTGTAGTCCATCTCGCCCATCATTCTTACAAACCTACCCACCTACCCCATCCATGTATCCTTGGAGGATCTGGAGACAAGATCATTTCTATCTTCCTTAGGGTTGGAGACCTTTTATCTTTGTTTTTCCATATGGAAATATTTTATATCACTTTTATAGACAGCAGGAAACAAGAGCTGGGGATTCTTACTAGTGCATTATGGGATAGGATACCTACCTTGCCATGAGCCAACTTAGAGACTTTGAGCTTTGTAATCAGCCGAGTCAGAGCCAAGGATTAGCACCAAACCCATATGTAACAATGAAGGGTGAGATGGACTACAAACATGGAACATTATGGTGAGTACATAACTTCTTTTTAGTTCATTCAGGTACTGCCATTTCTATGCAGTTGTTTAAGTGGTTGTACAGGGTATTCGTATATATTTCTGCATAGGCCTCTGTGTTTTTAGGGTTGGGGGAGTTTTAAAATTACCTGTGCTATCACTTAATAGAAGGTAATTTGCATTGGAAAAATTCTTTAAGGTTTTAGGTTTTGATGGGGGTTCAACCATTACATTTATTTCAAAGGAGACCAATTTATGATTTGATCTTACCAATGAGGACATTACACTGGAGTGGGGGGTGAAATGCTCCTCCATGTTTGTGAGTACTATGTTAAGGATATCTGAGTCCCTATTGGGAGTGCAGACCAGTTGTTCCAGAGCATTTGCATTGACAAAGTCCAGGAATCTTTGAGCCTGAATGTTAGTGGTCCTATATGTTTCCCAGTTTATGGAGTGGTAGTTAAAATCAGCCATGAGTAGTGTGTTGGGCTGAATGGTAAGTGATTCTAGTAACTTGAGGTTTGCAAAGTGGTTTTTATGGTTCGTGACTGGGGACCTGTAGCTAGCGATGATATGGTGGGGGATTTTGCCTATAGTCAGTTTGACATGGAGTAGCTCAATTGAGTCATCCTGCTGGATCAATCAAGAGGTGTGATTGTATTTTCTGTAAATAGAAACACCTCCTGCTTTCATTTTTTCCTTTTCAGTGGGTGGTCTGATTATGTGATAGGCATCGTAGCCTTGTACTGCTGAGATGCTTTCTGGAGCCCTGAACCACATCTCTGTAGATGCACAGATGTCAGCATTTTCAAGGAAGAGGAGAGCTTCCAGGGAGTGCAGTTTCTTGTTAAGATCCATAGCATTGAGCAGTAGTACCATCAGCTTAGCATTAGAAAAAAATTGTTATGTTGGTAGGTCTGTTGGTTTGACACTACCTAAAAAGTGGGGGTGGCTAATGCCTTGGCCTATATTTGAAAGCCTAGCAGTGACAGGTGCAGACCATTACTGGCAAAGAAGCATGGTCTAGTGATCATGCTGACAAATTCTGGATCCCCTTGGAATGACAGCAGTAGCTAAGCCAATTATTGAAGTCGGTCATTTTCTGTTTGTATTGTAGTAGCATTCTTGGTGAGGGTAGAATGCTGCTCAATGTGAGGGTCATACCAGCCTGAAACATGTATTCAGAGATGTCCATCATATCTCTCTTCATATAGCCCAGGGAGGTGCATCTCAGGTCATTCACACCCTCATGGACTGTGGCTGAGTCATACTGGTACTTGTGGTTGAGTGACATGAGTGCCTGTGTGATCTGGCAAAACCTGGTCCCTGACAGGCAACTGACTGTAACCCTCTGTTTATCCAACCTGGTGAGAAAGGTGTCCATGTGTCTCACAATGGAGACTTCTATGACAAAGATGTTTGAATGTGTGGTGTTTCACCTTAGGGTCTTATTTGTTGAGACACTGTGATGTGTATTTTTAGTGTAGTGGTTGGTGTTGTCTTGGTTTTGTTTGCATGTGGTTTCCGAGGGAAGCATATGGGAGGCCTCTGAGGTTTTAGTAAGTTACCTCTGCATATGAGAGTTTGTGTCGAGGCCTTATTTAGTGAGCGGAAACGATGTGCATGTGCTGACAACCTGTTTGTCATTTTTGTCAGTATGTGAGAGTCATGTCTCACTTTTCATAGTGTAACTACATCTGTCACAAGTTTCAAGATTAAGCGGTTGTTAATGTACATGAAACAATTGCTGCATTGCCTCAGAATGCTTGTGTCCACCAGGCTGGCCACAGAGATAGCAGGAAAATGCTTATCCATAGTTTCAAGTTTTTTACTATGGGTTTAACCAGGGAAAAGAGTGGGGAGATTTAACTAGACTTTGATGATAGCACATGGACAAAGAATGGGTGCTATACTCAGTGTGAACTGCAGCTGTCCAACAAAGTGATGCTGCTCTGCACACAACTCAGATGCTTCTATAGTAGAAGGGGGACTGGGACAGGTTGCAAAAATAGTTATTCTAAGGGAAATTTTAATTTGAAAGCATTTGCATCAATACATAGCACTGCTAACTGCCGCCACTGAGCAGAGAGCAGCCTAGCGCAAACATTGGGCTTAAATAGAATTAGAAAACCAATTTTTACAACAGCAAGGCCTACAGACCAATCTGGGGAACACACAATAAGCTTTCAGCCAGCTGCCCCAACTCATATAGGTTTACTACAGCAAACGTCTTCTACAAGAGTAAAGTCTGAAAACCCTCTTAATGAAAAAATGCTAATTTTAGAGCTCAAGAGCAGACAAACCACACAAGGTAGATACTACTGTCCTGTAAAACTAGCAGACACAATGTAATTAAGTACTATGGAGAAATGTAATAATTTTTACATGATTTTCATGAAATAACAGTAAAAATAATCATCAGAAGTGCAAAATAATACTTAATGTTAAGTTGTCATTCTCACCTTCATTCTTGCTGGATGGGTTCGGAGCCGATCCTCGTCTCCGACTCGACCTATACTATAGCTCGAGAGCTATTTTTACTGGCTTGAGGCAGCCCTATATCCCACAATACCATGCGCTAACTCCCCAGATCTCATTTGCCGCTTCGCTGCGAGGTTGCGTTTTTTTACCGGCTCAGGTCAGTGTAAAAATTTCTTTCTTTTTGTGAGGACTTTTACATTTTAAGGTTAGTTTTCCCTATCTGTTCATTATCTTACCCTTAAAAGCTTATTAACAGTTTTTGTTAAGCCCCCCCCCCCTCCTTTAGTCAAATTGATAAACGGGCCTTCGGGCTTTAGTTTTTCTATAGTTATCCCTATAGTTTGCCCTTATTGAGTGGGTGTGTGTGTGTTTTCCTAATCAGCCCTTTAACTTCTCCCCTTGTGTGAGTGTTTGAGTGAGTTGTGTGTGCTGACTGTGTTAGATTATTAGTGTCCACTATAATGTCCAAAGACACTAAAGTCTCAGGATTCAAGAAGTGTGACTCGTGCTGTCAGAAGATGTCTCTGACAGACGGTCACACTTCTTGCGTTTATTGCCTGGGACCCTTGCACCTGCAGGACTCTTGTTCCGTTTGTCACGGATTTAGTCCAAGAGTCCTGCAGGAGCGCCGCAATAAGCTAATTTTGAGGGGCTTATTGAAGCCTGATGACTCCCCGTCTAAGTCTGGCTCGGGGAAGTCATCCAAGCCCGCCAAACCCTCGGCTCCAGTTCTTGTGTCGGCGGCTGGTGGAACCCAAAGTGCTCCAACATCGGCTCCAGTCGGATCCGATGCGAGCAAGACTTTGCCCGCTCCGAAACCCGTATCGGAGCCGACAACAGTGAGCAAGTGCTCTAGTTCACCCTCCATAGAGTCCATTCATTCGGCTCCAGGATCGCCCTTACTGTCTGAGCGGAGTCATAGAACTCATTCCTCCAGGTCTTCCAGGCTGTCCGACCATGACATTGAGAGGTTGGTCAGTAGACTCCTCAAGTCTCAGGCACTGGCCCAAATACTCCAAAGCCCATCTCACCAGACTGTGGCTCCCTCGGTGCCAATTTCGATTCCTCCTCCAACTCTTCAGTTGAGCTTGGAGCCGGAGTTTGTCAGAACCGGGACCTTTCCCACGTCAGAGCCGATACTACCACCTTCGGCCCCGGCGTCGTCGGCTCCGACCTCTTCATTGGTGCCGTCCGTGGAGAGGTCCAGGCGCCGAGACTCCATCATCGGCTCCGAGGGGGCGAATGGCATTGGACCCTTGTCCGACCCCGTTCTCCCTCTCGGAGCGTCAGCGCTGGTTAGTTCGGCCCCGACATTATTCTCGGAGCCTTCTCTGTCGGTGCCGGGAGCGGTCCTGGTATCCTCAGAGCCAGGACTTTCTTCTGTGCCTGATAGGGGAGCCTTTGAGGTGATGAGGAGTGTGCTGGATCCGGTGTCCGCTCCAAGGTTGGTTCCTTCAGCTCCTCCCTCTACAGTGCCTGTTACGGTCCCTGGTCATCCTCTGGCAATTGATAGCAGAGATCCAAAGCATAGGGTACCCACTTTGGGTGTCTCTTCTTCGTCCGAGGCCTCCCCTGAAGCTTCAGGGGAACCCCCTAGGAAAAGAAAGTGCAAGAGGAAGCACGTAGACTCTCCCGAGTCTATCACTTCGGACACCGACTTGGATGAGTCGGAGGGTTCCCTGAGATCCCCCTCTGAGGATGCCTCCTTTTCAGACATCCTAGAGATCCTGAAACAGAGGGGGAATTGGTCCACCCTCAAACCCTCCGAGGACGAGTCGGTTTACCTTGACGCTTTTGGGTCTCGCCCTTCCACCTCCTGGGTGTCCCCTCCTTTCGACCCACTGATGGAAGTAGTGGCCAGAAAGGCGTGGGCAGCTCCTGAATCGATGGAACCTACCCCTAGGAGGCCTTCTAAATTTATTTCTGCTCTGGTAGACAAACCATTTCTGACCAAAGGTGTATCGGTAGATGCTATGGTGGTAGCAGCCACCACTAAGAAGGAATTAGCTGATCCTTCTGTACCTGTTCATCCTCCTAATAAAGAGTCCAGGACTATGGACAGGTGCAGTGGCGGACATTTGCTTCAGCGACCTTTGCCATGCGGTCGCTGAACTATTTATGTCATTTTACCCACCTTCAGAGAGATTTGCTCAAAGAACTGGGTGAAACCATACAGGATCCTTCTGCTGCAGGGTATCAGGACAAGATTAACTCCCAGCTGGCTACCCTGAATTCCATTGCCAACTCCTCCATGCGGCTTATCTCTTATGCAGCCGATGGAGCGAGTAGGGCCGCAGGCACAGGTGTTGCGTTAAGACGTCACGCCTGGATGCGACTCTGTAATTTTGCTGATCCCTTCAAGGCGTCCTTCACCAACACTCCCTTTGATGGTTCAGAGTTGTTTGGACCTCAGGTGAAGAATACCCTCACCAGGTGCGAGCAAGATGGTAAGACTCTGTCTGCCATGGGAGTCCATTTTTCCACACCATCTAGACCATACCCTAAAGGTCAGAAGGGTGGAAAGATGTGGTTCCGCAAACCACAGGGAGTTGCACCTGCCGCACGTGGTGAACTTCCCCCCAGAGGCAGAGGGGGGAACAATAATAGACGCCGCCCCAGGGGCAGAGGGGGTCCACAGAACCAGGGTTCCAGGGAATCCTTCCCTGACCAACCCTTTCAGCATCCCTGAGAAGCTGCCTGACTGTCCACCTTCGGAGGCAGTCGGGGGAAGATTATCTCTGTACCCAGAAGCCTGGCAATCCCTCTCGCAAGACAAATGGGTACAGTCAATCATATCTGAGGGTTACAAAATCCCCTTCATTTCCCCTCCGATCCAACCGCCAAGACCCCTCCCAGATGTACCACCCGGACAAAGGGGTCAGGCACAGCTAGAGATAAAAAAGCTGTTAGAAAAAAGAGTCATCCAGGCAGTCCCAGCAGACCATCTAGGATCCGGAATTTACTCCAGGTTCTTTTTGGTACCAAAAAAGACAGGAGACTGGAGACCCATTTTGGACCTCAGCAGACTGAACAAGTCTGTGCAGAAGACAAAATTTCGGATGGTAACGCTGCAGTCCATTCTGCCCTTTTTGGGCAGAGACAACTGGATGTGCTCGTTAGACCTTCAGGACGCGTACTATCATGTAAAGATACACAGGCACTCCAGGAGGTTTCTCCGCTTCCGGCTGGGAGCCAGTCATTACCAATTCAGAGCCCTGCCCTTTGGTCTCACCACAGCCCCCCCGGGTGTTCACCAAATGTTTGGCAGTGGTCACGGCTCACCTGAGACAAAAAGGATTCCAGGTGTTTCCATATTTAGATGACTGGCTCATTACCGCTACCATCAAGCAGCATCATATCATAGCCAGGGATTACACCATTCGCATTTGCAACAAACTAGGTATTTCCATAAATTTCGCAAATCCTCCTTGTCGCCTTGTCAATGTATAAACTTCATAGGCGCAGTGTTAAACACCACAGAAATGTCTGCAACATTACCACCTCAGACAGTGACAGACATACGGCGGAATGTTCAGTTTCTGTTTCAGTCCAACAGAATTCAAGTCAAGTTAGTACTGAAAACATTAGGCCTCATGGCAGCGGCGATTCTCCTTCTCCCCTTAGCCTGCTTCCACATGAGAATTCTCCAGTGGATGCTTTTTTCTCAGTGGTCCTTTCAACAGCTCCCAATGACTCACAACATTTTGATAACCCCAACTTGCAAAAAACACCTCTCCTGGTGGATGGTCTCCCCTCAACTTCTTCAGGGCAGACCCTTTGTTCTTCTCCCTCCAGTTGCCATGGTGACAACAGATGCCTCCCTGATCGGGTGGGGGGGGGGGCACTATCAGGGCAGGACTGTCCAGGGCACATGGCAACAATTAGAATGCCACCTGCACATAAATGTCCTGGAGATGAGAGCAGTGCTTTTATCATTGCAAGCCCTTCAGGACTCTCTTCCCATGGGGACTATAGCAGTTCAAACAGACAATATGTTTGTAGTGTGGTACATAAACAAGCAGGGCGGAACAAAGTCCTACCCCCTATGTCGAGAAGCACTCAGACTTTGGCAGTGGGCGATCTCCTCTCAACGGTTTCTGATAGCAACGCACATCCCCGGGAGGTCCAACGTCATAGCGGACAGACTGAGCAGAACAATTCTCACGCCTCACGAGTGGTCTCTAAATCAGGCGGTTGCAGAGAGAATTCTCCAGAAGTGGGGCCAGCCTTGCTGCAACCTTTTCGCAACACCTCAAAACAGCAAGTGCCTTGACTTCTTCACACTCTTCCCTCTACCAGGCCATTCCCCCAGAGATGCTCTTGTCCACGATTGACCTCGGGGTCTTCTATACGCTTTTCCCCCTTTTCCTCTTGATTCCGCAGTTAATTCAGAAAGCAACCGCATTGAGATCCAAAATGATCCTCATTGCTCTGTACTGGCCTCGACAAGTATGGTTTCCATTCCTGCACCGTTATCTACTGGAACAGCCCTGCATCTGGAACCATTTCCAGACCTTTTGATCCATCTGACGGGCAAGCTGCACCAGTCTCTTCAGTCCCTCAACCTCGCATCTTGGTTGCTCCACTTCCAACCATAGCCAGGCTTCCCTTTATTTCTCTTCCTGTCCGTGATATCATTCTTGCCTCCCATAAGTCCAATACTAGGAAGACGTATGCGAGTAAATGGAAGCGTTTTTCATTCTGGGCAGAAGCTAGGTCCCTAGATCCTTTTAATGCACCAATTCATAAAGTTCTAGATTTTCTGGTGGAGCTTTTTCATTCAGGGTCGTCGTCGGCCACTATCAGAGTACAACTAACGGCCATTGCCAATTTTCATGTAGGGCTCTCAGAAACCAATATTATGTCCCATAAACTCTGTAAAGCTTTCCTCAAGGGCATCTTCTTGCTCAGACCTCCCATTAAGGATCCTCCTCCACAATGGGATCTAAATTTGGTGTTAACTTCATTAATTCTCCCTCCCTTTGAGCCTGCAGCTTCTTGTTCCCTCAAGCTTCTCTCTTGGAAAACTCTGTTTTTGGTGGCTATAACATCTGCCAGAAGGGTTTCGGAACTTCAGGCCTTGTCTGTCCGTCCCCCTTATTTGGTTTTTCATAAAGACAGGGTAGCTCTCAGAACGAATCCTTCCTTTCTACCAAAAGTTTCTTCTGAATCAAATCTGAACCACACTATTGACTTGCCTGTTTTCTTCCCAAATTATTCAAACAGGGCTGAACAGAAACTACATTCTTTGGATGTTCATCATCAACTGCGGTATTATCTAGACAGGACAAAACAATTCAGAAAGTCAGAACAGCTCTTCCTCTCTTATGCTGAAGGAAAGAAAGGACTTCCAGTATCAAAGGTAACTCTTTCCAGATGGTTAGCATCCATCATTACCTTTGTCTACGAGTTGAGACACAAACAACTTCCTTCAAGACCTAAGGCTCATTCAACCAGGGCACTATCAACCTCAACAGCCTTTCAAGCAAGGTTGCCATTAGATGCCATTTGTGCAGCAGCTACATGGGCTTCTCAACATACTTTTATTACCCATTACAAACTTGATATAGCCTCCAGAAATAGAGCTGACTTTGGTTCCACCATACTCAGGAGTCTGTTCCCTTGAGCCACCCAGGACAAAGGTGCTAGGGACGCTGTCCCATCCAGCAAGAATGAAGGCGAGAATGACAACTTAACATTAAGAAGTTATGTACCTACCATAACGTTCCATGTTAGTTGTCTTCTTCTCGCTTTCTTTCTTGCGTCCCTCCCTTCTGCCCCCTAGCCTGGGCAGACTTGAAGGTCTTGAGTCCTTTTCTTTCATGCTACATAGTTATTAAGGGTTTCCCGTATCATGAGTGTTACCAGCAGGTAGACCGTATTTTTATACAATGGCTTATTTTTTGGTAACAATAAAACTATACTATGTGTTAGCTGTCAACGAGATCTGGGGAGTTAGCGCATGGTATTGTGGGATATAGGGCTGCCTCGAGCCGGTAAAAATAGCTCTCGAGCTATAGTATAGGCCGATTCAGAGCCGAGGATTGGCTCCGAACCCATCCAGCAAGAAAGAAGGCGAGAAGAAGACAACTAACATGGAACGTTATGGTAGGTACATAACTTCTTATTTTTGTGCTTTTAGCAGCAGATGATTTTAGATGCAGCAGATTCTATGTAATTGTCAGGCAAAGTAGCCAAACCAAGAGGAGCTCTGAAAAATGGAGCACAAACCCAAACAAACAGTGGGCTTATATAGAATCAGAAGAACAAGTTTTACAACAGCAAGACTTACAAACCAATCAGAAAAGCACACAGTAAGCTTTCATACAGCAGCCCCCAACTGAGAAAGGTTTGCACAAGAGTGCAATCAAAAAACCCTCTTAATGTAAACATGCTGGTTTTAGACCCAGAGTGCAGGCAAACCACGCAATCTAGATACTACTGTCTTGTAAAACTAGCAGACTCTGTAATTAAGTACTACAACAGCAGTGTGGAAACAGTTCAGCATTGAAACTCAAAGTGTGAGAAATATAACAATTAATACAGGATTGTTATGAAATACAGTAAAATAATCAGCAGAAGTGCAAAATGACACTTATATTTGTTCTTTTAAAAGCAAATGGCTTTAGACACAGCTGATTCTGTGCAACTCTCAGGCAAAGTAGCCAAATCAAGAACAGATGTGAGGAATTGAATAACAAACCCATGCAAACACTGGGCTTATATAGAATCAGAAAGACAAGTTTTACAACAGCAAGGCCTACAGACCAATCAGGAAAACACACAATAAGCTTTCAACCAGCACTCCACAACTCAGATAGACTTGTTACACCATACGTCTGCCACAAGAGGGCAGTCAGAAACCCCTCTTAGTGTAAAAATGCAAGTTTTAGAGCTCTGGAAGGTGGCAATAACTATGGTTCCTAAGAGAGAATTTGAAAACAAATATGCCTGCATCTGTCAAATACAGTGTTGTACAGCACTGTACTCAGTGATGGCCACTACTGTTAAGCTAAGAAGCTAAAATACAGGACCCATTTTGAAAGCAGCTAGCTCTCCAGCCAGTAATGTCTACCCCTTAGAAACAGCAGTTAAGTTAATCCCTGCTACTAAATAATAATTCAATTGCACTCTGAGTAGAAAATCAAAAACTGTAAAAAGGTGGAAATGTGCAAAATCTCAGACAAAAACATTCTGATTAAATAGAATGAAGTACCCATGATTTATACACTATCAGGCATTTGTTTAAATCACAGAGCCAGCAACGTCAGTCACAAAAACAGTGAAAAAGTTGAAACATTCTATAAAATAAGTGGGGTCGCTTATCTTTGTACCCAGAAGCCTGGCTAGAAATAACAAAAGACAAGTGGATACAAATCGTTGTATCCAGAGACTACTCTATACCTTTTTCCTTCCCTGTCCCAAACATAAAAAACATTTCGGACTTTCCACCCAGTCAAATGGAACAGGGAATTCTAGAAATTCAAAAGTTGCTAGACAAAAGAGTCATCCAGACAGTCCTCGCAGACCAAATAGAATCCCGAACTTACTCAAGGTTCTTTAAAATTCCAAAGAAAACAGGGGACTGGAGACCCATACTGGATCTCTGCAGATTAAACAAATCTGTAAGAAAAACAAAGTTCCGGATGGTAACACTGCAGTCAATACTCCCCTTTCTGGAAAAAGATTATTGGATGTGCTCTATAGACCTCCAGGATGCATACTACCACATAAAAATGGATAGGGCATCCAAGAGTCATCTGCGCTTTTGGCTGGGAGCCAGTCGCTATCAGTTTCGAGCTCTGCCCTATGGTCTCATTACAGCTCCCAGAGTGTTCACCAAGTGTATGGCAGTGGTCACAGTTCACTTGAGACGTCTAGGATTCTGAGTATTTCCGTATCTAGATGACTGGCTCCTAACCTCCACCACCAAGCATCTACTAATAAAAGCAAGAGACACCACATTACAACTCTGCTCTCACAAGGAATCATGATAAATTATGAAAAATCTGCCTTGTTGCCATCTCAGCATATCCTTTTTATAGGACCAGATCTAGAGACAACAAAACTGTGGGAAAAACTTCCCCCAAAAGAGTTCAAGTCCAACGACATCAGGTCATAAACCTTCTTTCCAGGAAAAAAGTAGAAGCAAAAACAGTCCTGAAAGTCTTGGGGACCATGGCAGCAGCAATAAACTTAATTCCATTAGCACGCCTTCATATGAGGATTCTGCAGTGGCTACTGTTCACTCAGTGGTCCTTGCAGAAACTACCCATGTCCCACCAAATTTTGATAACAGAATCTTGCAGGAAAGACCTTCACTGGTGGCTTCACTCTGCTCATGTGACATTAGGTCGACCCTTTGTTGTTCCACACCCATTAGCCGCAGTAACCATGGACACTTCCCAGATAGGGTGGGGTGGGGCATTATCTGGGAAGGACAGTCCAATGCACTTAGCAGGATCAGGAGGCCCATATGCACATCAATGTCCTAGAGATAAGAGTGGTGCTCTAGCGTTGCAAGCATTTCAGGACTCTCTTCTGCTGGTAGCTATTGCAATATAGTCAGACAGACAACATGTCAGTTGTTTGGTACATAAACAAACAAGGAGGAACCAGGTCCTACCCTCTTTGTTGAGAGGCCCTGAGAGTATGGCAGTGGATGACCTCCTCCCAGTGCTTTCTGATAGCAGTGCACATCCTGGGGAAATCCAACGTGATAGCGGACAAACCCAGCAGAGCAATCCTGATGCCTCACGAATGGTCCCTAAAACAAGAAGTGGTGGAGATGATTTTCAACAAATGGGGCCAGCCTTGCTGAAACCTTTTTGCCCATCCATGAATGCCAAATGCAGCAGTTATTTTGCCCTAATGCCCCTTCTGGAGGAGTCACTGAGGGATGCACTTGTACATGATTGGCCCTCGGGTCTCCTGTATGTCTACCCTCCCTTTCCATTGATAGTCAAAATTCTTCAGAAATCAAACTCATTGGGAAGGAATTTGATACTTGTTGCACCATACTGGCCTCGTCAGATCTGGTTCCCCTTCCTTTGGTCTCATCTCCAGAAGAAGCCATGGATTCTGGACCCAGTTCCGGACCTTCTGACTCATCCATCAGGGATGCTCCATCCCTCTCTTCAAACCCTCAAACTTGACAGCTTGGCTGTTCTGATTCCAAACATAGCCAGGCTCCCTAACCTTTCCCTGTCAGTGAAACATATCTTGATCTTGTCTCATAATGCTTCAATGAGGAAATTATACATGAGCAAATGGAAACGATTTTCATCCTGGGCCTTAAATAACCACATTGATCCCTTTTCTGCCCCTATAGCTTCCATTCTTGAATTCTTGACAAAGCTATTTAATGAAAGTCCAGCTGCATCTACTATTCAAGTTCAGTTAGCAACAATATCTAATTTTCATATAAATGAATGGGGCCATATCTTATGTCCCACAGTTACGACCACCCATTAAAGCCCTTCCAGCACCATGGAACATAAACTTTGTCTTGTCCCATTTGATTATTCCCCCTTTTGAACCTAAATCATCCTGTGATCTAAAGTTTTTCATATGGAAGACAACTGTCTTGATACCCATCACTAGAAGAGTTTCAGAACTACAAGCATTATCTGTAAAGCCCCTATATGTTTTTCCACAAAGATAGAGTATCCCTTTGAATTAACCCATCCTTTCTACCCAAAGTATACTCAGATTCTGATTTGAACCAATTCACAGAACTACCAGTCTTTCTCCCCATCTATGGCAGCAAGGCAGAATATATGCTACATCAACTAGATGTACATAGACAATTGTTTTTTTACCTACATAGGACAAAGGACTTCAAAAAATCTGGCCAATAATTTGTGTCATTTTCAGACTCTAAGAAAGGTGCTCCATTTAAAGTCACATTTTTGAAATGATTGTTGGATTGTATTACCTTTACCTACAAATCTCAGAACAGGGAAGAAGTATATCCTAGTGGTACTAGATTATGCTACTAGATACCCTGAGGTAGTGACTCTGTCCTCCTTCAAGACAGAGAAGGTGGCAAATGCTTTGTTAGAGATTTTCAGCAGGGCAGGTTTCCCAAGATAAATACTGACTGACAGAGGTGCCAGTTTCATGTCAGACCTGCTGGCTTGTCTGTGGGAGCGCTATGGGGTGAAACACATAAATAACACCCCCTACCGCCCCTAGACTAATGGTCTTGTGAAGAGGTTAAACTTTACACTGAAGATCATGCTACAGGCATTTTCGGACCAGTTTAAGAGAGAGTGGGACAAATATTTGCCCCATCTGCTGTTTACATACAGAGAGTTACCCCAGAAATCCACAGGTTTTTCACTGTTTGAGTTGCTGTATGTGCATAGGGTGAGGGGGGCCTTTAGATTTGATTTGTGATGAGTGGGAGGGTGAGTGTGAATCCCACAAAGAGTCTGTTGTGGCATATGTCCTAAACCTCAGGACAAGGCTTAGGGAGCTCATGGGCTTGGCACAGGAGAATATGGCAGGAGCCCAACAGCAGAAAAAGGTCTGGTGTGACAGGAATGCTTGAGCCCGAGAGTATGCTGTGGAACAGCAGGTTATGGTTCTCATTCCTGTCAAATACAATAAGCTGCAGGCAGCTTGGGATGGACCCTTTGAAGTGGTAAGGAAGGTCAGGGATGTTAACTATATAGTAAACCTGCTAGGCAGGAGCCAGGGGCACTATACCTTGTTAACATGATGAAGCCTTACCATGATAGGGAGTACTTGCAGTGGGTGACAGGAGAAGTCTAAGGGGGATCTATGGCTACACAGAGCCAGCCAGCAAAATGCCGAGTTATTAAGGTGGAACCTAGGGTTGCAAGCATATGACATGACAATGCAGCACCATAGTGAGGTCAGCAATGTTAATGGAGATGGGCTGTCAAGACAGTGTGTGGGTTAATGTATTCCTAGACAGGCTCATTCCTCTCAAGCAACATTTCTCCAGGGTCACTTGAAAAACTAGCTTGAGTTTTCAAAGGGGGATAGATGTGATGATGTGAGGTATTGCCAGCTATGCCAAGAGAAGTAGGGCAGAGGATGTGTAACATATGCCAGCATAGAAGTAGCTGGCAGTTTGTAATGAATTGCATGTCATTTGTATATCAAACTGATTTGTACAGATGCTTGTGTTGAAAATATATTTGTAAAGCTGCTTGTGTTAAAAATGTACCAACAGTGGAGCCTGCTGGTCAGAAAAGAAATACATCTGTATGTCAGACTTTATTGTAACTGTTGAAATGAATATACTGTAACAAAATATACTGGACGAGAAGAGGTTAATCTCAGTCCAGCTAAATTTGAAAAATAGTCTGAAATTAAATTACCTGGTTTAGGCCATAAAGATTGTTCTGATTGCGGCCAGAAATTAAATATCTGTGAAAACCAGGACTAGAAATCCTGCTGTATTGCCCTTATGGGTAAACTAATTGATACCGTAGAAGGGTGGAAGTTTTGAAATGGTTTTATAGCTTGCAGGTGCTATAGCACACCTCAACAAAGGGGTCTACTTCATATAAATGAAATCCCACTTACCCGACCTTTATAACATCGAGCTGACAACACCAAAAGTCCTAAACACCAACTGCTCGGAACACCGATGTTTAACGTAAGGTAAGTAACCCATTGACCAACCTGACAAACAAACTGTAATGGAAACAATGAAAACATATGCATGTGGGAGCTTTGTACCCCACACCTCCCTATGTGGGGGGATGCAACCTCCACACCCCCCAAATAAATATACTAACTCCGAGATTGCACTACTGTGGAGGTCAGGGGCAAAGGTCAGCATGCTGACCAAGCAGTAACTTACCTTTGGTTAAACATCGGTGTTCTGAACAGTCGGTGTTTTGGACATTCAGTGTTCTTGGCTTGACGTTATGAAAGTCTGGTAAGTGGGATTTTGTTTATATGAAGGGGACCCCAGCAAAGCTCTATCTCTGTATATGATAACATATATATGCTAAATTCTGATTCATTTTCTAGCAAAGGGGGTAGTGTGGGAACCAGAGTTAGATGACCAGATTTATATGTGATGTCATTCTGTAATCCAGCACTGAAATGACGTTTTAATACTAGATGAGACAGAAGTTCAGAATAGTCTGTTTTTTAAACCTGACCAAGAAGGAAGACCACTCACCTACTTCATCTGGCCTTGCTTTAGTAAGTAACCAGGGAATAATAATTCTTTAGATCAGTCAGGAAAATTTAGTGAGATTAGTTAAGTACTGTTTTTCTATATCTGTGTGAATCTATCCATCTGTGTTATGTTAATATTTCCTGTGAGTGAAACTCTGGTGTTTATTGTAAATAGATATTTAGTATTTCCATGTTATTTTATTATTTATTGCTAAATATATTTACATTTTTTCATTGTGGCTGACCTTTTAGAGAGTATTTTAACCTTTGAAAGCATTTATATTTATTTGGTGGCACTGTGGCCCCTCCTGAAAGCCTTGCTGCATCGGTCAAGCACTGCCATTTGTTATTAGTATTAGTTGGATACCATTGTAAGAGTTAGAGTAGCTGGCTTGTTCTGGTGACAGTACCTACCTTATAGTCTGGGCAGAGGGGACAGCTAGTACATCTGTGCCAGCCATTCCCAAGTGTGTGTTTGTGTGTGTGTGTGTGTGTGTGTGTGTGTGTGTGTGTGTGTGTGTGTGTGTGTGTGTGTGTGTGTGTGTGTGTGTGTGTGTGTGTCAGCTACTTGGAGCAGGGACACAGAGTACTGGTTTCACAAAGAGGGTGGAGGAGGACTTGGCTTGGAACACTCAACTCTAAAGCTTTGTCAGTGGGGAGACTTACTTAGGGGAGAGAGAGAGAGAGAAAACCCAAGCCTGTTGCACGTAAGGGTATAGTCTCCTGGGTGCAGACAGCTGCATCTGGGAATACTGTGTGTATCTAGTTCTGTTCCAAGTGAACGGCCTTCACCAGTGTTAGTGGTGAGGACTGAGGCTCCTTGATTACTGGTCCATAGCAGGGACATCACATTTTATTTAAGTGCAGCAATATGAATTACTTGGTTAATATGAGGAGTTTAAGTTTGGAAAATGCTAGAAAAATATTTACTCAGCACATTTGGATTTCTCTCCAGGAGACTTGGGAAAAGACTGTCAGTAGTAGAAATGGGATCTCAGTCATGATGTCAACTGCACAAATAGTCAACAACCAAAATATCAAACTGAAAATATTGAAACTGTGGAATATTGAACTGTGAATGTTAATGTTTGTCCGAGATTGCAGTACAATGGGGAGAGGGTTTTGCCCTTTCTCCACTGTAGTGTGATACAGACGTTGGTATATATAATTAGCAGTGGGTGTGAGGGCACAATGGGGATGGCCTCCTGCAAAAATCTTTCCAAAGGTAGTTCAACACAGGTCACTCATATAAAAAGCTGTTGTGTTGAATACAAAGAGTTTAGTGCTTTTGTTCCAAATGGAACTTCCTCAGAAGTCAAATTGCAAAAAACATCCACCATCTTAAGTACCCTCCAATAAAATACATTCCACCCAATTAATCAATAGAATCATCTAGTATTAAAGTGCTTCATCCTTAAAACAGGGTTAACTGACAATGCTTCACTCATACCAGGGTAACTTGTTGCATTTAGCCTTAATTGCCATTTTAGTTCACTAATATCTAGGTGTTCATTCATAACCCTACCCTGCACATCTTTGTCAATTTTATTTATAATAAGAGACCCAAAAGAATGTTTCACATTAATAGTCAAAAATCTGAAAAGGGCATTAGTGCTTTTCTGTTTCTTAATGTACTGACAGTGCTCATAAATGCGGTCCTTTAACCTTCCAGATGTTTTCCCCACATAAAAAGTGGGGCATTGTTTACATTGAGCTAAGTAGACCACATTTCTACTATTACAATTGTACTTGCCCTCTATCCTATAGTTATTGTTCCTAATCTTAAACTCAGTAGCACATAAAATGGCAGAACATTGTGCACAAGCACCACATTTCCTCATACCCATATTCACTCCATATTTCTCATCTTTACTATCCCATTCTAACCAATTCTTAAAAGATTTGTCTTTCCTATATACCATAATAGGTTTGCCACCCAATTTCTGGATGCTATTCACATCCCCCTAAATATGTCCCAATTTTTTCTCATGATACCCCCTATTGTTTGACTGTCCAAGTTATATGTGGAAACAAAATTCTTCCACCACCACCATTCGGTGTAACTTGACCGTGTTCATTGTTGCCCTTTGTAAGGTTTCTACATTGGAGGATAGGCTGGAAAATATCCCCTCTTTCTCTCTCTCTTTTAGCCATAACTTACCCCTTAATTTTATCCAAAAATTCCAGGGGATAACCTCTCCTTAAAAACATGTTCATAAGTACCACAGCCTGCTCTTGAAACATGTCAAATTCGGAAACCATCCTAGCCAACCTCACCAGTTGGCCCTTCACTTGCCCCTTGGAGGAGCAATGGTGGTATAATTATTTAGAATTTTTACTATTATTATTTAAACTACAAAGCACAAGTTACCTCATTTGTATAATATAAAAATTATAGATCACCTTGTAACTAAAGCATATTCATTCATTTCTTTGCAGTATGTTGAAGTCTGTGGCTAAACGAGATGGACAAAAACTTTTGTCAAATATATATATATATATATATATATATATATATATATATTTTTTTTTTATCATATTAAAGTTCATGGAGTGATTTATAATCAGAATGTTATGTTTTGTAAGATCGGCTGACTGAGTAATATTTACGTTATAAAAAAGAGCCAGTGTGTTAGTGTTTTGAGACTCTGATGAAGCCATACTAAAAGGGATGGCGAAAACGCTCAGTCATTTTTATATTTAATAAAGTTGGATTGCAGGATCAGAGTTGTATGTGACTCTTTTTTTGTTTTATTTCTCATTCTCAGTTTTTGACCTTTTTGTGGGCAATTGTTTGGTTATTTATTCTACATGTATGTGTTATGATAGTGAGGTCTTAACATTAGCTGTGTTACTTAGTAGTTCTCAGCGTGTTAATAACACTGACTGCTTGAGCCTTATGTCCTTCCCTCCCACCCCATCTTGTGTAGTAATCTCAACTGTCCACTAGACAGTATACACTTAATTCAGGTCCTTCCTATTCTCTGTGATTAAAAATTAACCCTCAAGCAGCTCTTTCAGTGCTGTTTGCCTTAGTTTCATATCACTTGAGCCCCAGCTGTTTATTTGCATCTCTATACATTCCCCTTCATTTCTAATGTATCTCCGTACTCTAATATGTGCACAAACTGTCTACTGATAAGCAAGTCAATGTGAAGACATACTCCCAACCTTAATAAACTTTGCTGTCTCTTTTCTTCTTCACTTTACAGGTAGCGTTTGTATTACTACTCACCCCCTCTGAGGCCTTCACTGATAGTTTTCCACTGCTTGCCTCTCTGGTTTGGCTGGTTTCTTTGCATTGCACCTGGTTCACACCCTTTTTGCTACCCCCACCCCCAATACTAAGTCTGTATTAGATTCCTGCTGTTTATGGACCCATCTTTAAATTACTAGTCTTCCATCAGGACACAAGTGCTCATCAGCAGTTGAATTCTGCTCACTGGTAAACTATCAGATACTTACCTGATGATCCACAGCTTGGAGGGGTTTAAGTCCCACTCTGTTCGCCCGTGCTATGCATGGACTCACTTCGTGCCCCACTGTGCCTAATGCCACCCGCCCCCACTACATCTAGATTTATTCTAGGCACTAACCCCTCCCAATAACCAGCAACTAATCCGAACAATACTAGTAACCTATCACCTCTACCACCCACAGTACCTCACCCACTTCCAATCTAACTGCTCACCTGACCCAGTCATGCTACTACCTAATGTGTTTACTCTCCTTACCTGCACTCTTCTTGCACACCTTACATCCTACCAGAACTCCATAATAGACACACCCCATCACTATCACTGCATCCTTACTCTCACTTCTATCCATTACCCACCTACTTATTACACTTGTCATACCATCACAATCTCTATCCCAATATACCCACTGTACTACCAGTCACCTGTGACATTCAAAAAAAAATATCGCTAAAATATGACAGATTAATTACCAGATTTATAAAACTTATGTTTACTACCCTATTTAAGTTAGCCCTCAGTGGTGATAGCCACCCTAACCCTGGTCCTACCATTACCAAATCCTCACCTAAAAATCTGCCTAATAGCTGCTCCTTCTCACAACTAACATCCAACAGAAAGCCATCTGACTTCCTGTTCATGTGTCTAAATATCAGAAGTATAACTAATAAAACCCATGACCTAAACGCCAACATAGCTTTATACTCTCCTGATATTCTCATCCTGACCAAAACCTGGCTAAAACCTCACATCAAAAGTGAGGAAATATTCCCAATAGGTTATAACATTCTTCAAGTAGATAGACTATCTAAGAAAGGGGGTGGTGTGGCTGTAATTTATAAACACCACCTCAACATCCAGATCCTAAACACATCTACCCCCACATTGGAAATGAAGAAATCCTATATGCCAACCTCAAACTAAACACAAATAAAACAATCAACATCATAGGATGCTACTTCCCATCTGGTCAAAACATCCCACCCCTGGAAAACCTCCTGAACTGGGCTAACCATTCCCTACCCCAGGAAACTATAATCCTAGATGATTTTAATATCAACTGGCTATCTTGTAGTAACAATCACCCAGCCCACCACCTAAACCTTCATGGTTTCTCCCAACTAATACAGTCACCTACCCGGAAAAATAAAAACTCTAACAAACATACTACTCTCGACTGGGTATTAGTCAATAAAGACCCTCACTCATACTTAGCTGGCTGTCTACCAGACAGCCTCAGTGACCACACTCCAACATTCTTTCAGAGACACCACTTAAATTGTGCTAAACCCATCATCTATAAGCAAATCCAAAACAGGGTAAACTTTAACCCTCTCTTCTTTATCTCAGCCCTTCAAAAATGTGATTGGATACCACTAAAGTATCTCAATCTGGATGAAGCTGTCCACTTCTTCAATAGCACGTTCCTAAACATCCTAAACACACATGCCCCTATAAGAAATACCAGAGTCAAAATGCAGTACTCCCCTTGAGTACAAAAAAGCACCAGGGCACTAATGAAAATCAGAGATAAGGCCTGGGATCACTGGCGCTTAACATAACCACCCTCCCCTAGACAGCCATTCTTAGAGTTGTGCAACAAGGTCAAAAAGCAATTAAAAGAAGATAAAACACAATATTATCATTCTGCCCTAAACTCCTCCCATGACAATCCTAAGCATTTCTGGTCCACAATAAACTCCATTCTCCACCCAGGTAAAGTAGGTACCCCCCACCTACCACTCCCCCTTCCTCCAGCAGTATTGTTGACTAATTCAATAAACACTTTACTGAAACCATTCTGTTTCTGACTAAACAACACAACCCTCTACCCACCCTCCCTACATCAAAACCAAATACTCTGCGCACAGTCTTTTCTTTTTCATCAGTACCTACCTGCTATATAAAAAAAATCCTCTACTGAAACGTAAGCCTACAAAACTTGTAGCTGACAATCTCCCCTCTGAATATTTAAAAACAGCAGCAAAAGCCCTAGCTTATCCACTCTCTATCTTAATTAATCAGTCCTTATCAGAAAGCTATGTCCCCACACTGTGGAAAATATCCCACATCATGCCCCTCCATAAAGGTGGCTCCTCCACTGAATGTTCCAGTTACCACCTCATTGCCATCCTTTCTCCACTTTCCATGATACTTTAGAAATGCATCCATTCTCAAGTCTTAGACTACCTCTTAGCTAATAACCTCCTTTCCAACACCCAGCATGGCTTCAGGCCATACCACAGCACTCCTACCACCTTGCTGTCTTTCACTAATGCTATCCTTCATCATAAAAATAATGGCCTATTCTCCTCTGCTATATTTCTGGATCTATCCAAGGCTTTTGACATGGTCTCACACAAACTACTAATCTCTGTTCTCACTAACCTATTATTTTCCCAATCAGCTACTGACTGGTTTCAGAGATGCCACCAACAATCAGTTGTCTGGCATAATGAACTATCTCCTCAACTTCCTGCAACACTCGGTGTTCCCCAAGGCTCCATTCTTGGCACCCTACTATTCTCACTCTTCACCAATGATCTAATCACAGCCATCAAGCATACATCTCTTATACAGTATGCAGATGACTTCACCCTCACCTGCTTAGCCCCAACTATACCTGAACTTCACAAGATCACACAGGAAGCCTTTTCATCTGTAGAAAGCAGGCTATCTAATGCCCAGTTATTACTCAACCTGAGCAAGACTAAACTCCTTATCTTCCAAACCACTAAATCTAACATAGTTATCCACCACTTTAATATTCTAGCCAAAGACAATACCATCATCTCCCCAACAGAACACACCAAACTACTTGGTGTTGAGACTGATAACAATCTCAGATTTGACAGTCACATTTCTCTTACCGTAAAAAAGGTTCACAAAAAACTAGGTGCATTGCACAGAAACAAACAATTCCTCACCAAGACAACCAGAATTTCTGTTGCCAATTCCCACCTAATCTCCACTTTACTCTACGTCTCTCCTATACCTACCTACCTTAGACAAACAGACCTAAACAAGCTCGAGGCTTGCTACAATAAAATTGCTAAGATGTTATGTGATCCTATCTCGCCTACATTCTGACTGATGGGTTCGGAGCCGATCCCTCGGCTCCGACTCGGCACGCTTATGCCAAAGAGCGAAGTCTCTTATTGGCTGAGCTTACTATATCCCAGGATGCACCACTACCAGTCCCCCAGATCTCGTTTGCCGCTAACTAGCAAAGACGTGGTCTCGAGCTGGCTGAGCTAAGTAGTGTCTTTTCACTAACTTTTCTGTCAGAAATTTGCTAATTCTTTAACAAAAAGCTGTTTTAACAGCTACTCTGTGCTGTGTGTGTGTTTTGAAAACTTTTTGTAAGAAAATTTGTGTGTGATTGGTGTTTGTTCCGGTACAGGCTCCCTTCATCCATAGGGCCTTTCCTGTTGGTTAATCCCTTTGAACCTTAGGGGTTCTTGGATTCCTGTATACTTTATTCACTGTTGTATGTCTTCAGTTGGCCTTTATTTTAATTGGCTATCATTGTAAACGGCAAGTTAATCTTGTAGGGTCAGTCTTTCCCAACAAAGTTTAGTCTGTGAGAGAGTACTCAGTTTTTCTTATAATGTCTCAGGCTCCTAGGCCTTCGGGCTTCAAAAAATGCACTAAATGTAGTTTTAAAATGTCTATCACGGATGACCACTCTCTGTGTGTATATTGTTTGGGCGCCAAACATTTGCAGGAGTCCTGCAGCGTGTGTCACGCTTTTTCCTCGAGGGTCCTCCAAGAGAGGAAAAATAAGCTTATTTTGAAAGGCCTTATAAAGCCCTCTTTTGAAGAAGCTTTAGCATCCTCTCCTTCTCCTGCTAAAAAGAAAAGGGCGTCGGCTCCGACCAGTCCGTCGGACCCGACCGCCAAAAGACATAGGCAGGCTTCTCCTTGGCTCCAAGGACTTGGAGCCGAGGCGAACGGTCTGCCTCGATGCCTCCAGTCTCGACTCCTCTGGCTTCGGAGCCGATGGCTGGGGCATCGAGAGGCGGGTCACCTTCATCGGCTCCACTGGTCTCGGAGCCGATGAAGGTTGTCCGCTCAGACACTTCCTCCTCGGCGCCTAAGTCCTCCTCTGCACCGATGGAAACTAGTCTGGGTATTCCTTCGGCGCCGATAGTCATCGAGTCGCCTCGGAGCCGGTCCCCTAGCCCCTTGGGGCCATTGGAGAGGCCAACTCGAACCCGTTCAGTATCCTCTAGGTCATCGAGGATGTCAGATTCGGACATAGACAGGGTGCTCCAAAGACTGTTCCAGTCCCCAGTCTTTCAAAAATTTGTTTCGGCTCCGACCCAATTGGCTTCGGAGCCGATAGCCCATGCCATTGCCATTCCTCTTCCGACCGCTTCGGCTCCGTCGGAGCAGGTGCTGTTGGAGCCGGTGGAGATCCTAGGGTCGGCTCCGACCCTTACTCCAACCCCGGCCTTCGGGTCCGAGTTTGGCACGCGGACTTCTTCGGCCGGACCCGGGGGTGATGTTTCGGGACCTATGCTGTCGGTTCCAAGCCTCCCTCTCGGTGCTTCGGCTGCGGGACTTCCGTCTGCTATCATGGCTCCGGGGACCGGACACTCCCAGGATTCTGGGGGTCCGGCTTTCAGAGCTATGAGGAGTGCCTTGGCCAAGTCTTCTTCGGCCATCTCTCCGGCTTTACCGGCACCTTCCCTGGGCGTGGAGACTGGGTCTTTGGCAGTTCCCCTGTCCCTAGGCAGCGGAGCCCTGGGGCCTGAGGTTACCCCCACTGGGGGTTCCCCTCCTCCTGAGGGTTCTTGAGTTGTCTTCAGAGGAGCCCCAAGGAAGAGATCGTGCAAGAGGAAGCACGCGGACTCCCCCGAGTCTCTTACATCGGACACTGATCTTGATGATGCGGAGGGGTCCCCGAAGTCGTCCTCGGATGATGTCTCATTCGCAGACATTTTAGAGATCCTCAAGCAACGAGGCGGCTGGATATCCAAACCCCCCTCTGCTGATGAGTCAGTGCTTCTCAAGGCCTTTGGGGCTCAGCCCTCCGCCTCCTGGGTGTCTCCGCCCTTCGACGAGCTCCTGGATTTGGTTTGTCGGAGGGCGTGGGAACATCCAGATACTGTGGAACCAGTGCCTTCTCGCCCTAACAAATTTTTGTCTGCCCCACCCGAGAAGGAGTTCTTGACAAAAGGCGTGGCTGTAGATGCCATGGTGGTGGCATCTGCTACACAACAGGACGTGGCAGAGGCTTCAACGTCCGTCCATCCTCCTAATAAGGAGTCTAGGAGCATGGACTGGTACGGGAAGCGCACCCTGACTTCAGCGGCCTTTACACTAAGGTCCCTGAATTATTTGGCACATTTTACCAGGCTACAGAGGGATCTGGTCAAGGAGCTGTCAGATTCCCTCTCAGGTAACCTACCTGAGCAGCTAGCCCAGTCGGTTAGCTCTCAGTTGGCTATCCTTACCTCGATTTCTAACTCGTCCATGAGGCTCATTTCATATGCGGCCGAAGGGGTGGGCAGAGCGGCAGGCACAGGCGTGGCTCTACGGAGACAAGCCTGGCTCCGTTTGTGTCATTTTGCGGAGGCCTTCAAGTCTTCCTTTGCCGACGCTCCCTTTGATGGGTCCTCTTTGTTTGGACCTAAGGTTAAAGACACTCTTACCCGCTGTGAGCAAGAGGGAAAAACTTTATCTGCCATAGGTGCACGTTATTCCACTCCCTTTCGGCCTTATCCCAAGGCTAAAGGAGGAGGGAAGATGTGGTTCCGCAAATCACGTAAGTTTTTTCCTTAACAGCAGGAAGATTCCCCTTCCAGAGGCAGAGGATGGGGAAATTTTTCTGGGAGACGCCGTCCCAGAGGCGGCAGAGGGCCCCGCAATTCTGGAGACCGCGAGTCCTTTCGTGGCTCTTCAGCCTCCCACACTTCATGAGGGATTGCCCGGCTGTGCTGCTCCGGAGCCAGTCGGGTGCCATTTTGCCAAGCACCTAAAAGCCTGGGAGTCCATCACTCAGGACAGATGGGTGCTTCGGATTATTGCCGGAGGTTACACCATTCCCTTCACACACTCACCCCACCGTCCAAATAAATCCCGGACCCACCACCCAGTCAAAGGGAAATTGCAGCCGCAGAAGCGTCAAAGCTGCTAGAAAAAGGAGTCATCCAACCGGTCTCCACAGACCAGATCGGATCCGGAAATTACTCAAGGTTCTTTTTAGTGCCAAAAAAGACAGGGGACCTGAGACCAATATTGGATCTCAGCAAACTAAACCAATTCGTCATGAAATCCAAATTCCGAATGGTCACTTTACAATCCATTCTCCCATTGTTGGAGAAGGATGTTTGGATGTGCTCCATAGATCTCAAGGACGCCTATTATCACATACTGATACATCAGGTGTCCAGGAGGTATCTGCGCTTCAGCCTGGGAGACAGTCATTTCCAATTTTGTGCACTGCCCTTTGGTCTCACCACAGCCCCCAGGGTGTTCACCAAGTGTTTGGCAGTAGTGACTGCTCACCTGAGGAGTCTTGGATTCCAAGTGTTTCCCTATCTGGACGACTGGCTCCTGACTGCCACCACCAGGCATCTACTAGTGGACAACCTCAAAGCCACCATCTCCCTGGGTGCTACCCTGGGAATTACATTCAATTGGTCAAAGTCTGTCTTGCTGCCCTCTCAGCGCATAAGGTTCATAGGAGCAGAGATAGACTCAAAATTGATGCGCGTCTTTCTTCCTACCGAAAGGATTCATACTTTACAATGTCAAGTTCAAGCCCTGCTTTCAAGATCCAAAGCCCCAGCCAGGATGGTCCTGCAACTTTTAGGTTCGATGTCTGCCACGGTTCTCCTAGTTCCACTGGCAAGATTGCACATGAGGATTCTTCAGTGGCTGTTATCGACTCAATGGTCCTTTCAGAATCTCCCCCTCAATCACCCCATTATGATTACAGAAACGTGCAAACGGGACCTCCGCTGGTGGCTTCAGCCATCCAATCTGAATCAGGGAAGACCTTTTGTTATCCCCCCTCCGGTGGCCACCCTGACGACGGATGCCTCCCAGACAGGGTGGGGGGACATTGTCTGGGCAGGTTAGTTCAGGGTTCTTGGCTTCCAGACGAAACCTTTCTCCATATCAATGTATTGGAAATGAGGGCTGTACTTCTGTCCCTACAGGCGCTCCACAAGTTTCTCCCTCAAGGCATTATCGCTATCCACACAGACAACATGTCGGTGGTCTGGTATCTAAACAAACAAGGAGGGACCAGATCTTACCCTCTTTGCAGAGAGGCCATGAGGGTGTGGGAATGGGCTGTAGCTACCAACCGTTTCTTGGTAGCGACCCACATTCCAGGGAAATCCAATATATTGGCAGACAGATTAAGCAGGACGATTCTCTCTCCTCACGAGTGGTCCCTGAACGAAACAGTAGCAGCTCAGGTTTTCAGAAGATGGGGGACCCCGTGCTGCGACCTATTTGCAACACCACAAAACGCAAAGTGCAAAAGGTTCTTCTCCTTGACTCCACGTCAGGGGGAGGCAGCTATGGATGCTCTGGTCTAACCTTGGCCAACAGGACTACTTTATGCCTTTCCTCCGGTTCCACTTCTCCCCAAAGTCATCCAGAAAGCTTCTCAATTGGGGTCCACAATGATACAAATTGCTCCGCACTGGCCTCGCCAGGTATGGTTTCCCTACCTGAAGAAACATGCTGTGGACGATCCTTGGTTTTTGGATCTAACTCCGGATCTGCTGATTCATCAGTCGGGACGACAACACCAGTCCCTTCACACTTTGAAATTGACAGCTTGGCTCCTCCACTTCCAACTTTAGTCAGAAATCACACCTTAGACCCGGAAGTTATTCACATTTTATCTTCGGCCCACAAACCCGCCACTAAGAAATTGTACCTCAGTAAGTGGAAGAGGTTTGCTATCTGGGCTCAACTCAGGGGCTTAGACCATATCACTGCCCCGATACCAGAGGTTTTGAAATTTTTAACATCCTTGTTTAATAAAGGATCTTCAGTCTCTACTATTAAAGTCCAACTAGCAGCTATCTCTAAATTTCACGAATCCATGGATCCACCGTTGATGAGCAGCAGATTATGCAAAACTTTCATTAAAGGTGCTGGGCTGTTAAGACCCCCAGTTTTTCATCCTGCGCCTCCGTGGGATCTTGATTTGGTACTTCGTGCCTTAACATCTTCCCCTTTCGAACCGGCTGCTACATGTGAGTTAAAATATCTGTCTTGGAAAACTGCCTTCTTAGTTGCAATTACCTCTGCAAGAAGAGTTTCAGAGCTTCAAGCCCTATCTATCAAACCACCGTACTTGATTTTTCACAAGGATAGAGTATCACTTAGGCCTAACCCATCTTTTGTCCCAAAGGTTTGTTCTAATCTCTGTCTCCAACAATCTCTAGAGCTACCAGTTTTCTTTCCAAAATTCTCCAACAAAGCGGAGTACACCCTCCATAAATTGGATGTTCACAGGCAATTGCGCTTCTATCTAGACAGGACTCAGCAAATTCGAAAATCAGACCAGTTGTTTGTGTCCTTTTCAGATAATAAATTGGGTAAAACCATCACTAAAGCTACTATCTCCAAATGGATTAGAGATTGTATAACTCAGGCTTATTCCTCTTCAAATAAGCAACTTACAACATCTATCAAAGCTCACTCTACCAGAGCTATGGCTACTTCTATTGCTTTTCATTCCAAGCTCGCTATTTCTGAGATTTGTGCTGCGGCTACTTGGTCCAACCGCACACTTTCATTTCCCACTATAAATTGGATGTGGCATCTAAAGGCGAGCATCATTTGGTTCCACGGTACTCAGGAGTGTTTTCCGGTGAGCCACCCAGGATTCAGGTGCTAGGGACGCTGTCCCATCAGTCAGAATGTAGGCGAGATAGGATCACATAACATCTTTTAGTTATGTACTCACCATAACTTCAGATGTTTGGGATCCATCTCGCTACATTCCTAATACCCACCCTCCTTTCCCCTGCCTTGGAGATCAGAAGAGATTGAACGGTTTTGAGTTCTACTGTTTTTTATCTTGTTTCATCTGACGATGTTATATAAGCAGCATGTGTGTCTGTGTATGTATGCGGACAAACTAGATCTGGGGGACTGGTAGTGGTGCATCCTGGGATATAGTAAGCTCAGCCAATAAGAGACTTTGCTCTTTGGCATAAGCGTGCCGAGTCGGAGCCGAGGGATCGGCTCCGAACCCATCAGTCAGAATGTAGGCGAGATGGATCCCAAACATCTGAAGTTATGGTGAGTACATAACTAAAAGTTTGCCACTGGTGCATCTTATCGCAGCCACTTGACTGGCTTAAACTCCTTCAACTTCTTCACCTGAATCAACTCTCTGTCACCCACAAGTGAGTAAACCATCCTTTTAAAGTCCCATCCCTTCAAAACCTTCTCCAGCCCTACTGCTCCACTAGACCGCTATGCTCCAGCAGCAAAAATCTACTTCTAGTGACCAAACCCAAGAACTCAGCGGGAGAAGCACTATTCTACTTCATCATATCCAGATTATGGAACAGTCTTCCCCCCTCTATAACCACACTACCTTCTTGCAATCACTTCAAGACTGCACTAAGACTCACTTAAAAAGTCTCTGGTTATGCCCATGCACCAATCCCGACTAGTAACCCTCCTTTTTACCTCCCCTTCATCTCAACTCCAGATGCATATCCAACTGACTTACACCTAGCTTTCTGTCACTACCATGTATACTACTCATTCAGTCTCCTCTCTTACTCCTCTATCTTACCTTTCCATCCCATTAGCCCTTTTAGCTTGTTCCAGCTTTGTGTGGAGCAACTGCTTTATATCTGTTTGAGTTTAGTGCAATATTTGTATATAAGCTTTAGGTATATGAGTTTAGAGCAGTATCAGTTTGAGTTTAGTACTATCTGTATATACATCCTGCCTTTATTCCTAGCCTCTAGCTAGATATTGATATATCTGTTCATTACTATGTTTCATATTGTATGTATACATAATGTTTGCTGCAGTATGTATTATTTGCTATTGTATGTATATTTGATTGCTCTTCATGTACTCTGCTGCTCATTTATTGTGCTGTGGAGCTTTTCTCCCTGGGCCTCCGCTGAAAAGGGACATGTGTCCAGTTGGAATTTCCTGGTAAATAAATAAATAAATAAATAAAGTGTTGAGAAGAGAACTCTCCAGAGTGCTCAACTTTTCCACTTCAGGAAGACCATTACCCAGCTTGACCTCTGAATATGCAACTCCAAGAGAGAGAGACAGAACTGGAGAAACAATTCAGCTTAACCACCATTTTATTCACTTCCATGAGAATGTAAAGTACTCAGAAAGTAATGTTACTGTTCATGGCCCTCTAACAAATGAACATATTCTACTTGCACATGCTAAAGACCTTGTGCCTCCTTACTTGTTTAGGTACCCTAGGGTGAACTAATTGTCTTGAGCAGATGAGGAGAGGTCTCAGGAACACCTTTGTCTCCATGCCTTTAGGACCTGGAGAGCTGATATTGTTTCCAGAAGGCTGGTGTGGGACCCTTTCTCAAAGTGAATGTGATGTTTCCAGAATTCTGTGTAAACCTTTGTGGGATCTACTGACCTCAAGCAAAACATTTAGTATCAGAATCTGCTACTGATCTAGTTTTAGAATGAGAAGAATCACCGGAAGAGAAGAGTGGTTAAGATGGTCCACCACTCCATAGCATAACAACTAGGATCTAACACCAGAAGTTTTTTTATCTTTTTTTTTTATGAACATGTGATGGTGGAAAGCCACTGGCACTTCACAGTACTTTGTAAAGTGTGTGTCCCCTTGTGTAAGAATAATTTCATGTGGATCACAGTAATCATTAAGTCCAGAAAATGAAACAGAGTCTGAACCAGGACCCTGTGTTGTGATTTCACAAATGTGGTCAATACCATGATCTCCTGGGCCATCTCCAAGAGTAGGAATGATCAACTGACAGTGTAGCGTGTCCAGCTCAATGACAGCAACAGCAGTCTTTTGAGCAGGAGTCAGATAGGGCGTCCTTCAACTTTATGGTCAGCTCTAAGGTCTGCAGCCAGGAAATCCCCACAGAAAAGATTATACCTGGATGAATCTAGCAAAAGCAAGTCATTTGGATATGTGAACATAATGAGATCCTTCTCCTGTAATCTTCTGACAACACGGCCAATACACTGAGTTTGAGTTGAGGAAGCCCATACTGTAACACTTTTTACTGGCTATGATGTTTACCTAGAGTGAACCTAATAAAAAATCCTGTATGAATCACAAATATTGATTTTTTTGTAAAATGGTGTACAGCATACTTAATGACAACATCCAGGTGACCTGCAGGAACAAGATCCTGCAGGGTGGCCACTTAAAACTGAATATAATAGCAATACAGTTTGAAGTCTCTGAGAATAAGAGTGGGATAGAAATTATCCATCCCCTTTGGGATCAGGAAGAGATGAAAGAACCCCCCACTTGTCTTATTTAACTGGGATGCCCTCACAGCCCCTTTGAGCAGTGATGACTGCACCTGTCTCAAGGGTTTCAGTGAGGTACATTGATTTAACAGTGTATTTATTTCCAGGGGAAGAACAGTGAGTGCCAGGACAAGACTGAGAGTAAGCATGTCTAAAATCTCTTTGTCTTTTGTGATTGTTTTCCAGGTCAGGAAGATCTCAGAGTACACCCATTACCATCTTGGGCAGTTGCAAACTAAATTCAGGACTGTAGTAGATCAGACATTTGAATAATCTTCTTGGGATATTTAGCTACCACCAGAAAGAGAAAGATTATGTGATACCTAAATAATTACAGCACTTGTCGGGTAGTGACTAGTCCTTTTCCTCTTTTGGGGTTGGCTGCGTCTAGGAGAGGAAGAAGGAGTGGCAGTAGAATGAGGTGAGTCATTAAGGCTAACCACAGAGGTATAATTTTTCCTTTGGAGGTCCTTGACCAAGTCCTGAAAAGGCTAATCTGGTAGCACTGTCCAAAGTAATACAAATACAGGATCTTTTTCCTGTTAAAGGGGGTAACAACTTCAGTCATACCACCATATGCAGGTTCACACCTAAGTGAATGGCCCTAATAAGAGTGTCATTGGAGACAATTTCAGCCATGCTACCATGCACAGGCTTACAGCTAAGTCAGTGGCCCAAACCAGACTGTCATTGGAGACAACATCAACCATGCCACCATGCACATGTTCACACTTAAACCTTTGGCCTCAACCAGGATGTCTACACAGTTAAAGTATAGTTGAAAAAAATAGTAGTCCACTGCAGATGGAATTTCAAGAAGGTCCTTTATGAGCTCAGAATCTGGAAGGTCTTCATGCTTATGTAAGGCTTTTTTATCCACATGGACATGCAGGCAGTATAAGTGAATGGACTAATTAAGGATTCTAGGCCCCAAAGTGTGGGAAGAGTACATTTTCTTGCCTATCCTGTAGTTAATCTTAAACTCCTTGTCAAGTGGCAAAGTGAAAAAATGCTAAGATCTCTGGTCAGCTGAAAAATATCACACAAATGTCAACACTAGAGTGTTTGGTTAGAGCTGATGTTGTCTTTTCTATCCACCTCAACTGTTGGATATATCAGATCTGACCAGATCAGAAGCTGGCAACTTTCAGATTCTTGGATCCAAGCCTCAGGCTTCTCCCCTGTACCTATAATTCCCCTCTGCCCCACAGTTCCTTCGGTCTTGTCTGTTGCTTGTGAGTTTCAGATGTGATCCCAGGGCTTCGCTCTCTGACATTTTGCTATTTTCAGATAAGTGCTTCCTTATGTTTTTCTCTTTCTACAGATAGCATTTTCCTGTGATAGGAGTATAGTAATAGTTCATGTGCTTAGTTTTCAGAATATTTTTCTAGTATTTTGTTGGTGGTGTTTTCCCCTACCTATTTCTTCTTTCCCATTAAAAAAAATCTTGGTTTTAGATGTTTTCTCTTTCAAGCAGCTAGTGGCTCCTATCAACGATGTTCATCATTGCCACTGCTTCAGTGGCATATTGGGTTATCTGCTAAGGTAACTCAGTACTGACCAGCTTTCAAAGTTCAGAATCTCTCCCCCTATCTTCCTGTGACAGCTGATTGGCTGAACATATCCTCACAGGGAAGCCTACAGCTGTCACAGGAAATTAATGCTCAGTCTTTTTTGGACATCCAATGAAGAAAGTTATCTGACCATTCACAAGCTCGAGTGCTGATTTCTCCAGCCTACTGCTCAGATAAACCCCATTTGGAGACTTCATTCCTCTCATTTTGTTATCAGACTTGTTATTTTCTTTCTATTTTTGTCTATTTAAATATTTATTTTAATATTGTATTTCTGTCAGTGTTTACAATAATTCATGTAGCAATTTCTGCTTATAGCAGTGTTTATTTGGCTTCTATCTTTGACAGTTGTTTGTGTCTGATGTTGTCCATTTTCATTCACTCTTCAGCTGTTGGGTTCGGGTCTATATTAGAACATCGAAAGTTTAATAGTTCGAATCACTAAAGGTCGACCTTTATTGATTGAACTATTAAAATTTTGAATGTTCCTAAAACTAAATAAAAAAAAAAAAAGGGAAAATCTAAAGGGTGTAGGCAGGGGGGCAAGCCCCCCTGCACCCCCAACCCCCCCGCTACTTAAATATACCAACTCTGAGACCACACTACATTGAATTAAATGGAAATCTCCCCTTACGGAGATTTCCGTTTACCCATTCGATGTGCTGTACTTTTGCTATTCTCGTGTTGACAATGTCGGACTTGACATTGTCAGCTTTTGAGAATCTAATACAGACCCGTTGAGTTCAGATCTAACCCTTAGATCTGACTCAGATGCTTCTTCCAGATCATAGGATTCTTGAACTCTCGAGCTCCTCCCTTTACCCATAAATGCCCGCCAACCTAACATACCTCAGATCTCATTTGCCACCATTGCAAACAGACACTGGTTTCAAGGTCTCTAGAATTAGAAGTTGTTTAATTGATAATTTGTCCTCTAAGCGAGTTTAATTATTTTTAATTTTTCTCTACACTCGCAGTTTTATCTCCGTACCTCCTTTGTACCCTTATTATTGTTACATTCCCTTTTTCTATGCTAACAGCCTTTTCTCATACTCCTTGAGTACCTATTAATAATGTTGCTAGTAGTCCTCCTTTCTTGTACTTTTATAGTATTTTTTAATACCATTGTTGGTAGTCTTTCTTATCTTTCATTCCCATTTTATTTCCTTTTAAAATTCCTGTGTATCTTTGTTAGATATACCTACTTAGCTGTAATTAATTATTGTTGTAATTTTTCATTACTGTTATAAAAAATGTCAGGCAAGCCTTCTGGTTTAAAAAAAAAAGTATTTTGTGAGCACAAATTTCTGAACTCTGATGCCCACACAGAGTGTATGTACTGTTTAGGGCCAAAATACTTAGGTGTAGATTGAGACATTTGCACAGGCTTTAATTCCAGAGCATTGACTTTCTTTCCCGGTCAGACTTTCCCAGTTAACAAATGTTAAGTAAATAAATAAATTGATTTACAGGAAGAATAACCTTACCCTAAGAGATCTTCTTTCCAAACACTCTACTCCAACTGCTGGGGTGCAACCCCCTAAAAATAGAACAAAAAGAGGGACTGTGTTACATAGGGCAAGGATTCATGCAAAAGGTCTCCTGTTCGTCCATCCACTTTGTCAGCTTCGGCTCCTTCATTGGAGCCATCAGCTTAACTTTTGAAAAAACTGGATCAGACTACTTCAGATCCAAAGCCAAGAAGTGAAAGGTATCCTCAGATCCATAACCCCCCTTTACTTTTGGAGCCTATCCCTTTCAGGTTATCATCTCCGTTCCTTGAACAATTGCCCAGAAGACATTCTAGACCCTCTTCAACAGCTTTGTCTCTTCGATCCTCCATGAGCCTGTCTGAAGCAGATGTGGATAGGATGATGAGGAAAATCTTCAGGATGCAGATTCAAATGGGAGTCCTTTTGGCTCTAACCCCATCGGGTCCTGAGAGCCTTCACAGAGCCACCCCACCTTTGATTTCTCCTTCTCTGAACCATCCTTCAGTTTCAGAGCCATTGGATCTGCAATCCTCGGGGGCATCTTCCTTGGATCCAGAGATCATCATTTCTTCAACTCTGATGGTTTCTCTGAGTCGACTGGCACTGAGTACCTCAGAGCCAGAGGACTCTTGGAGCTAAAATACTGATGTTGTGGAGTTTTGGAGTTGACTCCAAAGCTGTTGGAGCCATCTCTTCCCCACAGATCCTTGGTGTTAGATAGTTTGATTGTGACTTCTTCCTCATGTGGGGTGCCTTTGGGATGTTGGGAGCTGACAATTTGAGAGGTTCCATTGTCGGATCCATGAGTTTCTGCTTCCTCTAGGCACTCTGCTTTTAGGTAGTGGAGACGGTCTTCTCTATGCCTAGAGGACAGACAACCCTGTCTTCTTCAGATCAGACCTCTATCTCATTTGATCTTGCATCCTGAACCTCGATCATCCCTTCCACTGGGACAGCCAGTCCAAGCTATTCCACTCATCATGGTATTGTTATCCCTTCTGATATCTCCCCAGAGCATCCCACAAAGGTCTCTCAGTAGAGAACATGGAGGAGGAGGCACTTAGACTTCCCACAAGACTCTGTCACTAAAGACACTGATTTTGATAAGGGAGAAGGTTCCCCTTGATTACCATCTGATGATGTCTTCTTTGGAGGCATCTTGGAACTCCTTAAACAAAGAGCTGGTTAGTTTCCTGATAACCCATTTCAATAGGAATCAGTATTTCTGGAGGCTTTCGGGTCTGGCCCATCTACCCCCTGGGTGACTCCACCTGCCGATGAGCTTGTAGGTCTGGTCTCTTTGTGGGCATGGAAGGAGCCGAACACAGTCAAGCCTATTCCCAAAACACCAGACAAAATCCTTGCACCTGTAAAAGATCATCTACACTGGAGTAAAGGAATGCTGGTTGATGCCATGATTGTTATGGCAGCCATGAGAAAAGAACTAGCGGAACAGAGTTCCTCTTTCCACCCCCCCCCCCAACAAGGAGTCTAGGATGCTGGACAGGTTTGGGAAGCATGCCTATGCATCACTGATCTTTGCTTTAAGGTCACTGAATTATCTGGCACATTTTATCAGACTTCTAAGATATTTGATCAAGGAGCTTACCAAATATTTTTTGGGGTCCATGTCCTCCGAGAAAGGGAATACCATTTCCTCACAGCTAGCTACCCTTCTATCAATATCTAATTCATCCATGAGCTTAATTTGTCATGCTGTGGAACGTACCTCATGGGTGGTGGGTTCAGGCATTTCCATTAGGAGACATGTCTGGATGCACTTGTGTAATTTTGTGATACCATTTAAATCTTCTTTTGTTAATGCACCTTTGATGGAATCTTGCTGTTTGGCCCCAAAGTAAAAGACACACTCACCCGGTCTGAAGAAGGAAAGACCCTGTCTGCTGTGGGTGTACATTTTTCTACACCTCAAAGGTAATTTTCTAGGAACCAAACAAGTGGTAGAAGGATGTGGTTCAAGAAATACCAGGGTCCCTTTCAGGAATCATGTGGAGATAGTCCCCCCAGGGGCAAAGGGGGGAACTCAAATGGAAGATGCTGTGACGCCCGTGCCCTGGCCTAGCAATCAAGGAACCTCAATCCTCACCACTAACACCAGAGAGGGCGTCTCATATATGAGGAAAGGATAACAAATATATACAGTAAAGTGCAATTTCCCTTAAGCGCACACAGAGATCACAGTCAGTCCAGGGCAGGTCGCTTCCTTGCTCTCCAGGTCCCCAATAAGACTCCCCACTGGCACAGCTATAGGGTCCAGATCTCAGTCTAGTGGGCAAGCTAAAACCTCTAGCACCCTCTCTGTCCAACCAGTGCTTTGTGTCCCTGCCCAAGTAGCTGACACACACACACACACACTTTGAGATAAGAGTTTATACAACCACACAGACACTTCTGGGGAAGGCTGGCACAGGTTCTCCAGCTGTGCCCCTTTTACCCATACTATATGGTAGTACCACTTGCCACCCCTACTATTTATCAGCTACTCAAAGGCCCTTAAAAGGGTGTCCAATTATTACTGTGCAATATTATTATCCAATTGGTAGTATAGCCCAGGGCTAAAGCTATAGGAGTGGCTTTGTACAATTTTACCAAAGGCATACAAGTACTTCAAATAGCATAAATTATCTCTACACAAACCAGCCACAGTTAAAAGGTTTTAAAATATTTAATAATAAATAGAAAAAACACAAGACAATGCTTCTTACTACACAGTGCTAGTCAAGATTTCAGAGATCACAGAGAAATACTCAAAATAATTCAGGAGTACAGTTCTGACATCACAGAAAACACAATCTAATATTTCTAGTTTCTAGCTATTTCTAAAAGAAAACACAAGTCTAAGATAACTTACATAAGAGCAAGACAGTGCTGTGAGGTGGATAGTCAAGACAAAAATGCTTAATGATCTCTGATTCTTTCTGTTTAACTTGAAGTTGCAGTTATGATAAACAGTACATCATTCTTTCACTTTCCTGGTGTTCCCAGGCTAACAGAAACTGCATCTACATTCTTTTACACCTAGGCAGAAACCAGAGCAATAAAAATACATTTGCATGTTTAAATCTAGCAATCTAACTCTTGGTTAAAACAATAGAAAGAATGTGCTAGCCCAGACGGAATAACTCTGAATCTTTAACTTCAAAGGACAGGCATGAAGTAATTTTCTTCAAAGGACAAACAAGAAATGCTTGTCTTAGCTTTCTTTACAGCAGAGGGCAATGTTGTTACATTGTTTTAAGTTCAGCATTTCACAGCATATTATTTCATTTAAGAAAACAACTCTGTAGTTCAACATTCATATTTACAAATGATAGAATTATCTATACATTCTATCTGGCTAGGCTGGCAGCCTTCGCAGATGCCATCCCCATGGCAGAGGTGGTCTGCATAACAAGGGATCTAGAGATTTTTTTTCTCAATAAATCCTATCAGCGCTCCTGAGTGGAGATCCAACTGTCCATCTCTGGAGGCAGTCAGGGGTCAGCAGTCTCTGCACCAGACAGTCCGGTTAGACATCACAAAAGATTTATGGGTGTGGAGGATAATTTCCAGAGGTTATATTATACCATTTTCCCAATTCCCTCCAGTAGTTCCAAAGAAAATTCCCGATGTTCCATCCAGTCAGAGGGGAGCAGCTTCTGTATAGATAAAAAGCTGCTAGAAAAAAAGAGACATCCAAGAGGTCCCCCCCCCCCCAGCCTAGAAAGGATAGGGACCTTATTTAAGATTCTTTTTGGTGCAAAAAAAGACAAGGTACTTGAGACCAGTTTTGGATCTCAGCAGAATAAATCAGTCTGTTCAGTATACAAAGTTCCGAATGGTCATCATTCAGTCCATTCTGCCATTTCTGCACAAGGACAACTGGATATGCTCAATAGATCCTCAAGATGTAAACTTTCACATCAGCATGTACAGGATCTCCAGAAGATACCTACACTTCTGGCTGGGAGCCAGTCACTGTCAGTTTAGAGCATTGCTCTTTGGTCTTACCACAGCCCCCAGGGTGTTCACCAAATTCATGGCAGTCATAGCAGCTCACCTGAGATTACTGGGATTCAAAATGTTTCCACATCTACATGACTGGCTCCTGACTGCTCCAACCAGGCATCAACTGATTCAAGTAAGCGGCTATTTACTCCAGCTGTGCTCCCATCTGGGAATATCAGTCAACTACAACAAATCTCAACACACGCTGACTCAGAGTTTGGAATTCATCAGTGCTGATCTTAATTCATCCACTCAAGTAGCATCTTGAATAGAAACCATTCAATTCCAGGTCAAGGAGATAATTCAGAATTCTTCCCTTCCAGCACATTGAATACATCAAGCCTCGGAATCCATGGCAGTGGCAATCACCCTTGTACCAATGGCCAGATTCCATATGAGAATATTTCAGTGAATATTCACCAATCAGTGGTCTATTCTCCAACACCTATTATCCATGCCATTCAAAATGACTCACGCATTCAAGAATTACCTTTTATGGTCAATTCACTCCGATCAACTCATCCTTTTGTTCTCCCTCAATCCAAGATCACAGTGACCATGGATGCCTCTCAGCTTGGGTGGAGTTGGGGGGCATTTTTTGGGAAGGACAGTGCAAGGCACATGGTTTCCTGAAGAGGCCAAGAGACATATCAATGTCCTGGAGATAACAGCTGTCCTCCTAGCATAGTAAGCTTTTCAAGACACTCTTCTAGTTGGGACTGTTCTGATCCAGACAGACAATATGTCAGAAGTTTGGTACATTAACAAACAAGGATGAACAAACTTGCACCCCCTTTATTGGGAAGCACTCGGAGTGTGGCAGTGGGCAATCTCTTCCAACCGCTTTCTGATATCAACGCACATTCCAAGGGAATCCAGTGTAATAGTGGACAAACTGAGCAGATGTATTCTCAAGCCTCACGAATGATCTCTCAATCTAAAAGTGGCAGAAAGGATTTTCCATCAGTGGGACCAGCCTTACTGCAAACTATATGCCTCTCCCCTAAACAAGTGCAGCAAATACTTTGCCGTAATGCACCCACCGGGAGAGACACTGAGAGACGCTCTTCTCCATATTTGGCCCCCTAGACTACTATACTCCTTTCCCCAGATTCCTCTCATCCCCAAATTCCTACTGAGAACACTGAAGTTGAAGAGCAAGGTAATCCTCATTGCACCCTTTTGACCTTGACAGAATTTTTCCTCTTTCTTTGGCCTCATCTAATTCAACAACCTTGGATTCTGGACCCAATTCCACACCTTCTGTCCCATCCAGAGGGACTAGTTCACCTGGACATTTCAAACTCAAGCTGACAGCATTGTTCATCCAGTTCCACTAATTGCCAGGTGAATTAATCTATATTCCTCAGTGTGCCACATTCTTATAGCATCACACAAGCTATCTACCAGTAAATTATACACAAATAAATGGAAGAGATTTGCTGTATGGGCTTGCAAAAGGGATATCTATCCCTTTTCTGCACCTATTGATAATATATTAGACTTCCTAGCCTTTCTGTTCTAGGCAGGGGCTTCACCTTCTACAATTAAAATCAAACTATCAGCAATTTCTCATTTCCATAGTGGTTTCAAAGACTGCTCCTTAGTTTTCCCAAAACTTTGTAAATCCTTCTTTAGCGGGACACTTAAGCTGAAACCTCCCTTTAAGGACCTTACTCCACCTTGGTATTTAAAGCTAGTATTGCTGACCATTATTAATTCCCCTTTTGAATCATCTGCAGATTATGATCTAAATGTTTTGTCATGGAAAACTTTATTTCTAGTAGCTATAACCTCTGCTAGGAGAATTTCAGAAATTCAAGCTTTATCATGTAAGCCACCTTATCTGATCTTTCACAAAGATAGGGTCTCCTTATGAACAAACTCCTCTTTTCTACCTAAAGTAGTCTCAGAATCCAGTATCAGTCGGTCTGTTGATTTGCTGGTACTCTTTCCCAGCTTTACAAACAATGGTGAATACTGCCTACACTTCTAGATGTTCATAGAGAATTATGCTTTTATCTTCACAGAATGAAGGACATAAGAAAATCTAACCAGTTATTTGTTTCCTTTTCTAATACAAGGTTTGGCAAACCATTCAGTAAGGTGATCTTAGCCAGATGAGTCATGGATTGTATCTCCTTTATCTGTAATAAGAACAAAATTGATTTACCTATGCCAATTAAGGCACACTCTACAAGATCTGTAGCCACTTCAGCAGTTTTTCAGTAAAGAGCTTCAATGGATGATATTTGTGCAGCAGCAACTTAGGCTTCTCCACATACCTTTATTACTCATACAAACTGGATTTGGTCCTAAGGGGTAGAGCATCCTTTGGTTCAATGGTGCTCAGGAATATCCTTCCTTGAGTCCTCCCAAGGCCTAAGGTAGCCAGGAGCTCTGTCCCAGTCATCAAGAATAAAAAGAAAACTGACATCAGATAAAGAAGTTATGTATTTACCATAATGTTCCATCTGTGTTGTCCATTTTCGTTTATCCTTGACTTCCCTCCCTCCATCCCCCGGCCTTTGAAGACTTTTTGGTGGAACGGATACCTTCATATTACTTATTAATCTTATTAAAGCATAGCAGACATGGTTTCTACTTAGGCGTCTCTCTCTCTCTATATATATATATATATATATATATAAAATGTTATGTGTGTGTGTGTGTATATACACACACATACATATATATATATATATATATATATATATATATATATATATATATATATATATATATATATATATATATATATATATATATATATATATGTATGTGTATACACACACACATATATATATATATATATATATATATATATATGTATATATAGATATATATATATATATATGTATATATAGGTTTACTATCAAATGGTCGATTGCCACTCCATCAACGTCAGATGGTCGACATCGGAAGGTCGGATATATCGAATGTCAAGTAAATATCAATCTAGGAACGGTATTACCATGGGTTGAGGTAGGAGTACGTATTAGTCGCCTATGAACTTCTCCCCTACCTCGACCCATGGTGGAACCCATTTCAGATTGTTTTCGATAAACGTTCGCCTTCGTGTCGACCATCCGACGCTCGATGGAGTGGCAATCACCATTTGATAGTAAACTATATATATATATATTTATATATATATATATATATATATATATATATATATATATATATGCATATATACATATATATACATATATATATATATACACATATATATATATATATTTATATATATATATATATATATATATATATATATATATATATATATATATGTATGTGTATATATATATATATATATATATATCTATATATATATATATATATATATATATATAGTGATGCCCCTGCACTAGCCCAGTAGTCAAGGAGCCTCAATCCTCACCACTGGCAACAGTGAGGGATGTACGCAATGGGAGGATGACAAGTACACACAGTATAAAGTGCAATTTCCCTTAAGAGCACACACAGAGATCACTGTCAGTCTGGGGCTGGTTTCTCCCTCTTTCTCCAGATCCACAATATGACTCCTCCCTGGCACAGTTATAAAATTGAGTCCTTAGCCAGGGTTCCAAGCCAAGTCTGCCCAACAGTTTCTCTGTCCAACCTGTGCTTCATGTCCCTGCCCAAGTAGCTCACACACACACACACACACACACACACACACACACACACACACACACACACACACACACACACACTCACTTTGAGATTTGATTTATACACAAAAACAGCTGGGAAAGGCTGGCACAGATTTACTAGCTATGCCCCCTTCTACTCAGACTATAAGGTAGTTATCACTGCCACCAGCAACCCTTATCACGTACTTTAAGACCCTTCCCAAAGGGTGACCAATCCTACTGTGTAATGTTGCTATTATCCAAATGGTAAATGTGATCAAGAGCAAGGCTGTTTAGGAGTGGCCCTTACAGTGTTACCAAATACATATGCAAGTACGCTAAGAGCTTAAATATGTCTCACAAATATCAGCCACAAAGATAGGTTTAAATATATTTAGTAATAAATAATAAAAGAACAAGACAATATTCAATCAACATAGTAACTGCAGCATTCAGAATCACAGGAAATATTTTAAAACAACATTGCAGGACAGTCTCAAATAAATACAGAAAACATCTAAACTAATTTTTACCATATTCCTATCTATGTCTAAAAGATACTATGCCCTAAATAACTTACTTACAGAGCACAGAAAAAGCAGATGAGTGGGTATTCTTCCTAGGTCATAGACAAAATACAAAATGCACACAGTCTCTCTCTCTCTCTCAGACAGTTTTTAAATTACTATCAAACATTACTGCTGGATCAGTTAGGATGACATCATTCTTTGTCACCTGCCTTCAGTTCCCAGGCTAACAGATACTAACAGAATTTTAACATCTCTGTGTGAGAAGTGCATATCTCTCAGAAGTGCAGCTACTAGGAAATCATAGAGCAATAAAGAACTTTACATTTTAAAAATAGTAAATACTTCTCTCCAAGACAATAGAAAAAACTTCTAGCTCTAGAGATCCTGTCTTTTTGTTGCAATGAAACTAACTTTTATAGCACATCGTAAAGCACTTCACTTCAACTTATTTTCTTGAAGTTTTGTAAGTTAATCTTCTATGTTCCAGCAGGGTATGCTGTGGTTACATTCTTGAAGCTCAGTGCATAACATACAGTTCTGTATAAATCATATCAGTATTCACAAATGACATAGAACTATTTACAAAATTCCAGATAGCTTGGCTGGCAGTGTCACCAATCCCCCCCCCCACCAAAAAAAACTCAAGCTAGTTTTTCAAGTGACCCTTCGGAAATGTTACTTGAGAGGGTTGAGCCTATCTGGAAATACCTTACCCCATTCCCTGTCTTGCAATCCTAGCTGCATTGGCATTGCTAACCTCACTGTGGTGCTGCACTGTCATATGATATGCTTGCAACCCTAAGCTCCACCTTGGTAACTTGGCATTTTGCTGGCTGGCTCGATGTAGCCATGTTAAGGGATTGTGGACTGTAACCACAGTGAATTTACTTCCATACAGATAAGGCTGAAGTTTCTGCAGTGCCCACAGTATAACTAGGCATTCCTTTTCTATAGCTGCATAGCATTCCTCCCTGGGTTGGAGCCTATGACTGAGATAAACCACTGTGTGCTCTTCTCCCTCTGTGGAAATCTGGCTAAGTAGCATCCACCTGCACAGCGTATTCTATGCTGTAATCTGGACTGGCTAACACAGGGGGTCCTCCCAAAGCTTCTTTAAGCATCTAGAATGCCTGCTCACATGCTGGGGTCCACACTCCCTTATCTGGCCTGCTTTTCCTTGTCAGGTTTGTGAGGGGAGCAGCTATGGTGCTATAATCGGGGACAAACTTTCTGTAGTACCCCACTGTCCCTAAGAATGCCCTCACCTGCTTTTTGGTAACGGGCAGGCCATGTCTGAATGGCTTCCACTTTGGCAGGTTCTAGCCTGATCTTACCACTCCCCACTCTATGTTCCAGGTAGGAGACCTCTGCCATACCCACCTGACATTTGCTGGGCTTAATGGTCATCCCTGCCCTCTGTAGTCTGCCAATCACCTCCCCGACATGCTGAAGGTGCTCTTGCCAGTAATGGCTGTAGATGGCAATATCATCTAGGCAAGCAAGGGCAAAATTGCTTTCTCCTGCTAGGATATGATCTACCAGCTTCTGGAAAGTCACTACGACATTTTTCTTCCCAAAGGGAATTTTCATGACCTCATACAAGCCAAAAGGAGTAACAAAGGCTGACCTTTCTCTAGCACTGGGAGTCAGGGGCTCTTACCAGTAACCCTTGGTAAGATCAATAGTTGTAAGATACTTAGCCCCCCCCCCCAGCTGCTCTAGGGCTTCATCTGTCCTAAGTATGTGGTAAGCATCTGACTGTGTGGCTATTTAATTTCCTGTAGTCCACACAGAGCCTGGTGCTGCCATCTTTCTTTGGTACCAGCACCACTGAAGAGGCCCAGGGACTGCTGGACTCCTGAATTACCCCTAGTTCCAACAATCCCTGTATCTCCTCCCTCATAGTCTGTTTGACTCTCTCTCAGATAGCCTATAAGGGCCCTGCTTAATAGGCCTTTGGGGTCCTGTATCCACATAGTGCTGTACCAGATGGGTGCACCCTGTTTTCCCAGTGAACATGCCCCCAAATTCCTGTAACACTGCTCGGATTTCTTGAACATGGGTAGGGGATAGATGCTGGGGCATTGCTACCCCTTCCACTGGGGTGTCAGTCCAAGTCTCACTGAGGAGATCTATCACCAGGCTCCCTCATACTCCTCCTGCCATCCACTGCAAATGCTCAGCACAAGGGCCTCCTTATCATGGTAAGGTTTCATCATGTTAACATGGTACACTTTGTATTCCTGCCTCCTGCCTACCAGTTCTACCATGTAGTTAACATCACTAACCTTCCTTACCACCTTTTAGGGTCGCTCCCAAGCTGCCTGCAGCTTTCTGGGTCTGACAGGAATGAGAACCATTATCTGCTGCCCTACTGTTTACTCCCTAGCTTGAGCATTCCTGTTAATATCAGACCTTTTTTCCACTGTTGGGCTTCTGCCAGGTTCTCCTGGGGCAAATCCATGAGTTCCCTGACCCTTGTCCTGAGGTTTAGGATGTATGTCACAACAGACTTCTTGTGGGATTCACACTCACCCTCCCACTCATCTCAAATCAAATCAAGTGGTCCCCTCACCATATGCCCATAGAGCAACTGACGGGGCAAATATTTGTCTCAGTCCCTCTTAAACTGGTCTGCAAATGCCCATAGCATGGACTTGAGTGTAGAGTTTAACCTCTCAACAAGACCATTAGTCTGAAGATGGTAGGAGGTGGTCTTTAAGTGCTTCACCCCACAGTACTTCCACAGACAGGCCAGCAGGTCTGACATGTAAATGGCAAATCTGTCAGTCAGTATTTCTTTTGGGAAACCTACCCTGCTTAAAATCTCTAACAAAGCATTTGCCACCTTTTCTGCCTCGATGGAGGACAGAGCCACCACTTCAGGGTATCTGTTAGCATAATCTACTACCACTAGGATATACTTTTTCCCTGTGGAACCTGGGGTACTCAGAGGCCCCACAATATCCATAGCTACCCTCTGAAACAGCTCCTCAATCACAGGCAAAGGCATAAAAGGACTTTTCACACTGTCTCCTGACTTGCCTACCTTTTGGCACTGCACACAGATCCCACAGTACTCTGTTACATCTCTGGAAATCCCAGGCCAATAAAAGTTCTGGATAATATGCCTCTTTGTACGTTTTATACCCATATGACCTGCAAAGGAATATCATGGGCTATGGCTAGAAGTGCCAGATGGTGGGCTCTGGGCACTACTGGCTCCTGTATTCTCTCACCCTCTAGCCCTCCCTAAGGGGTACACTCTCTCTATATAGTAACCCTTTGTCCTAGTATAAAGATTCCCCCTTCCCTTGAGAATCAGGTGCCTCACTAGTTATCTCCCTCAGGCCTTGTAATGTAGGGTCTGAGAGCTAAGCCTGTCTCAAATCTCTCTTTGTAACCCTTCCCAGCTCCCCTTCCACAGGAAGTCTGGTATCCTCTGACAGCGGTGCCTCACTGTCAGCCTGGGTACTACTACTACTACTACTACTCACCACTGCCCTTGGAGTCACTCTGTCAAAGGGATCATCAGTACCTACAAGCAGCTGTGGCTCACCTTCACTCTTAGTGCTACAGGGTAGCTCCTGCCCTGAAGTAACCACTTCACCAGTCCTGGCTGCAAGTGTGCAATCTTTCTGGGTCTCCCCAAGGCTACCAGACCCACATGCTTGTCTCCAAGCCTGACTGTGTAACTGCATGCACATAGGGTACTGCACTATCAAAATTATTCCCTAGCAGGACATCTGCAGGGATATCCTCAAACACACCTACTTGCTTGCTTCCTTTTCTACCCTCCCAGTCAATGTGAACCCTAGCCAAAGGTATTTGGAATGTGGTCCCTCCTAAAGCTCTGACTGGAGTAGACTGCCCAAGCAAGTAGTGTTCCGTTAGGTCTGAGGCTGTGTCTCTCTTAGCCATGGCCTCTTTCCCATTCACTGAGAAAGGATATAACCTCTCTTGATAGTTTGGTACCCTTGTTGTCTCTAGACAACTTACTGCTGGCATTTTGTCATTCCTACTTAGTGGCTCTTCCACCTTTTATTCCCCACCTTGCCTCCGTGGACATCTGTATGCTACATGGCCCCACTGGTTGCATTTAAAACATTTGACCTTGGTTCTGGATGTGTACCTAGACTAGTGGCTTCCCCTGCTACTGGCAGACTCTGTTGGGGCAGTCTGGGCTGCCCACTGTGGGTTCACTTAGACCCATGAGCAGCACTGGGTGTCCGTTTCCTGTGCAGTGATGCCCTGCTTGCTAGGTATAAGTATCCCTTCTTCCCCAGCTCATCTGCAGTAGTGCATTGTCTATCAGCTAACCAGATTCTCATGTCCTCAGGCAAAGTGCTAAGGGCATGTTCCCTCATCAAAAGGTCTGCCAGCCCTTCAAAAGTGGTGATCTGACATCCACTTACCCACCTATGAAAGTAAGTACTTAGTTAAGCAACATATTCACACACACTTTCATCTGCCTTGCTTATGTGCTCGTGAAACTTTTTCCTATAAGCTTCAGGTGTTAACTTAAAACATTCTAAAAGACAGTTCTTTACAAAATTGTAATTTAAACACAGAGTATCAGACAGTTTACAAATTACAGTTAGAGCCTTACCATGGAGTAAGAGGGTCAGAAACCGTACGCAGAGCCCTTGGGCAACATTATGCTGTTTACAAACCCTCTCAAACATATGAATGAAACTATCAAAATTATCCCCCTCTGTAAATTGTGGAAAAAATTTACTGACATTTTAAGCTTCTTGGGTTCTGTTACTCCCTTCCTCATTACCTACATGACACTGAAGAAGAATCAGCATCTCCTTTTCATGTTGCCTCTGCCTCTCCTTCTCCTCAGCTTCCAGACATTGCAGTTTCTCATTTTCCTCAGCCTTCAGATGTTCCAGTTACTCATTTTCCTCAGTCTCTAGATGTCTCAGTCTCTCTGCTGCCTCTATTTCCAAGCACTTGGCCTCTAGCTCAAGTCTCTTTAACTCCAGATGGAGTTTTAAGTCCTCTGTGGAAAGATTGAGCTCTCCAGTTTCTGAGAGTTGTACATCTCGAAGGCCAGTCTGATTGTCCTCCTGGTTGCTATTCTGCGATGCAGTTATGACTAAAGCTGCAATCATGTCTGCTGTAGTCAGGTTGGCATGCACCAGTCCTTTAGCCCGGGACATCTCGGCCAACTGGCTCCTTGTCAGCTTGCCATACTCCTCTGCCGCCATGCTTGCCTGCTTTCTCTGACTAACTAAGCTAACAAAAAAATAATAAACAATTGTGATATGAACTCTCAATGTTCACTGCATGGCTGATTCAAAGTACAAACACTTTCAGTGACCAGTGTACGCTACAGGAATTCAATATCCACACCACTACAAGCCAATTAATATGTGATGTGGCTAACTCACTACTGTCAACCAATTAATATGTGATGTGGATATCCCACCACTGCTAAACAATTAATATGTGATGCCCCTGTACTGGCCCAGTACCTCACCACTGGCAGCGGTGAAGGATGTACACAATGGGAGGATGGCAAGTACACACATAGTAAAGTAGAATTTCCCTTAAGAGCACACAGAGATCACTGTTAGTCTGGGGATGGTGTTTCCCTTTTCTCCAGATCCCCAATAAGACTCCCTACTGGCACAGCTATAGAGTTGAGTTCTTAGCCAGGGTTCCAAGCCAAGTCCTCCTAATACTCTCTCTGTCCAACCAATGCCTCATGTCCCTGCCCAAGTAGCTCACACACAAACACACACAGACACACATACACACACACACACACACACACACACACACACACACACACACACACACACACACACACACACACACACACACACACACACATTTACTTTGAGTTTTGATTTATGCACAAA